>NW_017670439.1:29973-91541 GCF_001879085.1 Nicotiana attenuata
TTTTTTTGTCCTGGATAAGCTTTTTCAAAAACTTCAGCAGAAGATGCTGAAGTTATTTAGTTCATTTGTAAAAACTTCAGCACTAAATAAGCTGAAGTTTTTTTGTCCAGTATTCATTAGTTTTGTCATTAAGCTTTTTCAATATCTTCAGTAGAAGATGCTGAAGTTATTTAGTTCATCTATAAAAACTTCAGCACTAAATAAGCTTAAGTATTTTTTGTCCTGGATAAGCTTTTTCAAAAACTTCAGCAGAAGATGCTGAAGTTATTTAGTTCATTTGTAAAAACTTCAGCACTAAATTATAAGCTGAAGTTTTTTTGTCCTGGATTCATTAGTTTTGTTATAATCAGACTACTATAAAATAATCAGATTGCCAACAGTATCTAAATCATAAAATTTTGGAAACAAATAAATGTGAAAAGAACAGAATTATCATAAAAAGAATCACTAAGTGTGACCTTTAACTTCCCGTACGTGAAAATATTTATAAATTATTGTCTACTAACTTACGGAATTATTTATAATTTATTTTTAAATAATTAGATAAACATACTTATGGCAATCATCCCATGAATTGAAGTTTCATAGCAGCACCAACAACAGCAGAAGAAAGAAGAAGAAGAAGAAGAAAACGAAGGAGGAGAAGGAGGAGGAGAAAGGGGGCTAAAGTTGTTTAAAAAGTGGGTACAAGTTAAAACTTTTAAAAAAATAGGTATAAATTAAATGAGGGCGATCAAATAGGACGCCGCGTACAATATTTACGGATGATCACGAGCATCCGGATCGATCCTCACTGGACCGACAGACTCCGAGATATCAGGAATTTTATGTTACTTTCTCAATTTATGATTCCGCCAGGCATGACGGAAGGATTCACCTTTATCACTTGAAACGTGTGCAACTGGTGCACGTAATACTAGGGATGGTCACAAAGATATTATCTTATAAATATTCTTCTTTCCCATAATTGTTTCTTATTCTAATTTATATTCATAATACTACACTAAATATATAGTGAATTCTCTGTCCATTCTTGATGTCTATTAGGAGTCGAATAGCTAGCTCGAATCAATTAATAAGAATCTTTTTCCTTTGTTCTTTAATTTATTACTTTCGTTATTTTCATTTATAATTAGTGTCCGCACCCGTGCGTTGCGCAAAAAATAATAAATATAATTTTTTATAAAAAAATATATGTTGGGAAAGATGGTAGATACAAAAGAGTATGGAAATGTTATTTTTTGTTGGAACATATAAATGTAATGGATATTCGTATAATAAATTAATAAGGAAAAACAATAACAGTTATTTCCTAAAGTCCAATAATGTTCTTATAGTCTCAAAAATAACCATTATATTCTTCCATGGCGTGTGTGTTCTGGATTGTCCCTCGTAAATATGTTTTCTGAAACTCTTCACCAATTAAAAAATCGTAAAGAAGTTAGGGCCAAGTAAAGCATTAAAAATAAGATGAACTCACTCTATAAACATGTTATGACTAAAAGGACATAGCCCAAGTTGCAAAAACTTAATGTTATGTTGGAAAAGCTCTAGACCATCGAGCAACGTTTAGAATAGAGTTGTCGTTGAGAGAATCATTGATAATCAAACCTCCCTGTAAATGATCAAATTAAAATGAAAAATATAATCACAAATAAAACATAAGAATAAATTTTATAAACTTATTGTATCTTTCCTATCAAAACAGAAAGTATGTCTCAACGATATCAGATAATTAGTGGTCCGCCTTGATATAAATCTAATTTTAGATACCTTGATACTTTATTGGTCCGCCTGAATACTATGCAAGTTCATGGAATATAAGAGTGAATATAAAAATATTAATTGTTCCTAAACTATTGAAAATAATATGGATATAATATATAAACAACATTATAGTAGGTCTTGCAACACCAATCACCAGAAAATCCAAAGTAACTTTACCTCCATATCTATTCGACAAAATTGGCAGAGTAAAGGAGTCAAAAATCCAGTTTAATTGGGTTTTTTTATCAGAAAAATATCTCTTGGACGTGAACAGAAAACTAACCTTTTGATCATTCTTTGTATGTCAAGGTATGAACCTAAAATACAGAAAGTTTCTGTAAGCGGTCTATATGGAGCTATATATCTGCCAAGGAAACCACGTGAATACACAAATAAGTTCCATAAAAATCCATTCAAAGTGATAAAAGAACACTAAAAGACGCCCTCTAATTCCATCAGCAAGGTCAAATGTTTCAAATTTAAATATCATTAGCCTCTTCTCATGCAATATAAATTCCACCAATTTTATTTATTATCATAACACCGTGTAGCGTAGTGGTCAATGAAGTGGTGGAAAACTATGAAGTGTCAGGTTCAAATCTTAGTAGAGACAATATTAGGCTATTTCTTCCTATGTACATCTTGTCCCTTCCACATGCAGATATGCAGAATATTATTACTGGAAGTAACAAACAAATCTAGCAAAAGTAAATTGAAGATACTGTTTTGATATTCTAAAGAGTTGCAGCAACAAATGGTAAGTTAATGCTAAATCTATATGTAAAGCAAATTCATTATATTGAAGGGCCTAAGAAGCTTCATTTCAAACATACACGACTCAGTGAAATATTATTACAGAAAGATGTACAATCATGCGTTAGAGATACATAAAGTTAATGTTTAAAGCATCTTCTTAGGCAGATGACTAATCCAGAAGAAAGAACTTTCATATAGAATGCAAGTACTGTACGAATAAGGGAAAGGTTTGTTCTTTGGTAATTGTCTATGTTGTTGTAGTGATGTTTGTTTTCGGATTGATTTGGTTGTCTGTGATGTGACTTTCAACTGATTTTTTATAACTAATCAGATTTGTAGCACTGGTACATGCTTTCAATATTCACTAATATGCATAAAGTAAGTAAAAGAATGAGGCAAAGGCAAAAATAACATGTTACCTTCGAATGCTATAAAATCAATTCAATTGAAAACGGTATTTCCGGCTTAATTCGATCCGGGATTACCCATATTCGAACAACTCTAACTTTGAGATTCCATTTGCATAGAGTTGCCTGAAATTTGTTTGATATCATGAAGTTGTGTAGCTATAGTTGCAAAGCAATTTTAATCAAATTGGTATACTGGGTAGATAAAATAGGAAGTTGAAAAGGATTTGAAAATATAAAGTGCATAAATCAATCAGTTATGGAGGTGTAGATAGAATAGGGAGTTTAGGTTGGAAGCCCACGTTTGGGAGCACGATCAGTTATTTCCTGCCTGCTTTCCTCCTTATTTTCTCACTGTTATTAATAAAAAACTAATTGCAGATTTTAGTGGGTAATTGTTGATTAAAAAACAACCAACTAAGAACGTGCGAGGATTTTATTTTTTTTATAAAAGTCAATCATAAAAGGGGAGGAATTCTATTTTTAATAGGCAAGTGTAATAATCCTTTAAATGAATAGAATAACTGCAAAACTCAATCGTGGGAGGATTGCAAGTTTTAACTGCAAAACTCAATCGTGGGAGGATTGCAAGTTTTTGAAATTTGATAAATTTAAGTTTATTTTTCTGATTTGTAGTTTGAATTTGAAACTCCAATAATCTTGGAGAATTATTCTAATTTTTGACATGTGTTAGAATTGTGGGTATTCCACTTGGTAGCCTAACATAGTTTTGCTTTTGTTATTCTATATAGATAGATGTTATTATCATTATCTTGTTCATTATCAACAAATGGTTAATAATTTAGGTTTAATTAAGATTGTTTATGGTCTAATCTTATAAATTCAATTGCCTAACTTATTTGACGAATTTTATATTAATTAGTTTGGCGCCCTGCCCAAGCAATGTGTGCCGTCTCAGCATCCTCGGAATAGGCAAAGGAACATCCCTTGAGTTGGCAGCATCCTTTTCAAGTGCTGGAAATGCTTTATATGTAAAGGCCTGTAATGCATTAATCATACACTTGTTGATACCCAATTTTTTCCTACATATTTTTATACTCAGAATATTCTCAAAATAGCATGTACATGCATATATAAGCATGCCCAAGAATTTTGATATTTTTTCCAATTTTTAAAGCTTTTTAAAATTATTTTATTATTTGTTTTAGCAGTACAAAATCCAATGATTATTCTCAAAACTATCATTTTGGTGAGTAATTTATTTCCATCCTCATATTTACACCACAATATAATTAAGGTGATTTTTGCATATTTTTATAAATTTATTTGATATTTTTTAAGCTAAATTGCATAAAATTGCAATTATAGCCTATATTACGATTAATAGCGTTTTACAATTATAAAATTGTTCCCAGTATTTTTAGATTAACGTTTATATATTATTAATTAATTCAGTGCTTTCAATTTGCTTTTAAAATCATTTTAACTATTTTAATTAAATTAAAAAGGGAGAAATTGGCTATTTAATATATAGCCCATTACCATTTCAATTTTAGCCAAAATCAAACCCCCAATTTCCCAGCCCTATTTTTGATTCAAACCTGACCCAATTCCTAAATTACCCGCCCCTGACCCACTCAAATAACCCGCCCAGGCCTTTTCTTTTAATCTCAGCCGTTGATCTAACAGATCAACGGCTCACACGCATCCATTCCTTTTTTAATCCACCAACACCCTCAACCCTAAATCATTTCCCCTTTACCCGCCGCCCTTGAATTCCTTTCCTCTCCAATCCTCTCTGCAACCCCGTTCAAATCCTACCGCCGCCACCCAAACTAACCCTAATCCCCTTCGATTCCCACCGGAATCCATGGCTTCTCAGGCCATGGAAACCTCATACTCACCTCCTACTGCTCCTGTGAGCCTGATGCTCGAAGGATCGAGGACAGACTTCGAGGGTCTTCACTCAGATCTTCGCCGACTCGAGGTTTTCGGCCATTTCTGGCCATTTCCGGCGTTGCTCCGGCATATTCTAGTCTCCTGAGTCTGGTTCTGACTTATCCGACTTAGATCGGATCTTTTTAAAGCCTTTCTCACTCTAGGGTTCTTTCGAAACCCTAGGTATTTGAGGTTTTTCTCCGATTCCTTTTAGATCTGTTATGTATCTATGCTATGCGTGAATTTTTTAAGGATTTTCCTAAGTTTTCCTTTGAAAATTGCTTTCAAAACCCTTCTTTTCCGATTTAGGGTTTCTGGAAAGTATTCAAGTGTTTTTATGATTTTTGCTTTCTTTATTATTTGTATTGTTTCTCTTATTGTGTTCCTGTATCATGTTCTCAATAGCTTTCCACTATGTTCTTATACTTGCTCTATTATGTTCTTAGGTGTTCTTCTACTGAGTTTCATACTCCGTAATTGAATGTTCTTTTGCTGTGTTTTCCATACTCCGTCCTGGCATATTCTCCTACTGTGTTTTCTATGCTATGATTCCCGTTTTTTTTACCATGCTCTGCTATCTTCATCCTCTATAAGCATTTATTTCTTCTCCTGTTTCTTCTACTGGTTCTTCTACTGTTTCTTCTACTGTCAGTTGTTCCCTCACTACGCTTCGAAACTAGTTTCCTCACTCTGTTTGCTTTGATCTTTCTACTTGTTTGCGTGCTTTCTTATGAGCTTCTAAAAGAAGCCACTAATCCTGTTTTTGACTACTTGCCTCTCCATCTCCGCATTCGATTCTTTCTACTGATTTTACAAGGTCATGGCAAAATTCTTCGTGTTTAGGCATGTCTGTGTGCTTTTATATGTGTATTGAATCTTTCTTTAAAAGGATTTCAACTAGTAATTGAATCAGAATCTTTTTGGGGGCTTTAATTGATTGTACTAATTTTCCTTGAGTAAAACCTTTTTCTTCACACCAAATATTTGGACTTGTGATTTCGTGGCTGTCAATTGATTCTCTTTCCTTAATTATACAACCGTGTACTTTCAGAAAACCTTGTCCTTAAAATAACCTTTTATGTATTTACCCTCAATTGCATGCTTTGCACAAAGAGTTTGATTAATTTCTTTCCTTAGTTGGTTTTATACCCGTTTGAATTTGAATCCCTTAACTAAAGGGAGTCTTATGTGACTAATTGAAAATCAAACTTCAATTATTTTCTTACCTTATTTCTCATGACTTTCACACTATAAATACCCGGCCTTTTCTTTTCACAACACACTGAATACACTTCAGACTTCATGCTTATAATTCTCACAACCTTTTCTGAATTTTCTTGTCTGCACTTTGGCTTTCACAAGATCGCCGCTTTCTTTGCTTATCTTTTTTAAAAACTGATATGTCTTGATTCAACTCCCAGCATCATCCCAATGTGTTTTACAGTCTTTTCGCCTATGTCTACCTTCTGCAGAATTTGACATTGAAATGCTTATGTGCTACTGTTTGCTTTACTTTCTTGTAAACACTAGTTCCCCATCCCATTTACCCCCGTATGTTTGTAAGTGGGGACTCAGGGCATGGCAACAAGAATTGTTGCTCATGAACTGAGTTCTACCCCCCCCTAAGTAGGCTAAAGGGTGTGCCAGTATGTCCTATTGCTGGGTACGCTCTTGCCTGCTCCTTTCTTGAGTCCTGCTTGTTATGAATCCCCATATCCACACTCCCCCATATATGCTGAGTTAAGGTATAGCCTGGCAGCATCCCTATTACTGTCCAAGGCTGAACCTGACCTTCAATAGGTCTTAACTCCCCAAGTTCAACTGACAAGCTGGTCAGGGGTGTGCCAGCACCCCAAAATGCTTGGCATGACCACCAGCTTGCCATTTCCCCTCTACTGCACTTGCACTTACTCCTAGTCTCTAAGTTCTGCCCCCCTCCTATGAGCCTTGCTTTAGGACCTCGAGTTCCCTATAAACTTGGACATTTGAGGGTTGGCCCTTCCACACTGCACTATGTTCTTAACTCTACAATGATATTTGGGGTGAGCATTGCCTGGAATTCTTGAAGTTCCTTAGAACTTTGACACATGCCAAACAAGAGAAAGGCTTTGAAAATCCGATCCTGGAAGTTGGTTTATCTCATATTATTAGACTTTGAGTCCGGATTAGGCTGATTAGATGTAGATGTAATCACTGATGTAATATTTTTTTATTTCCTTCTGATTCGCTTGGTCTGTAATAAGCTTTGTAAATAACTTTGTAATAACTACTGGGGTATAGTGAAAGGGGATGAGACTGTATGCATGCCAAAGGGGTAGAAATCATGTCTATAGGATATTCACCTTTTAAATTCTGCATCTCACATAGAAATCATGTTCATAGGATCATTACCTTCAAATTCTGCATTTTCACATAGAAATCCTGTCTATAGGATATTCACCCTTTAAAATTCTGCATCTCACACAGAAATCATGTTCGTAGAATCATTACTTTCAAATTCTGCATTTTCACATAGAAATCCTGTCTATAGGATATTCACCCTTTAAAATTCTGCATCTCACACAGAAATCATGTTCGTAGAATCATTACTTTCAAACTCTACATTTTTCACATAGATACCATGCCCATAGGTTTTTCTGCACTTTGTAAGAATACCATGGCAATAAATCGATAATGAAGCTCTGCATATTGTATAGATGATATGCCTATAGGACTTCCTGCACTTTGCATATACATTTGTCATTAGGCAAGCCTGCTTATAGGAGTTAAAATAACTCATTACATATAGATAACCTGCCTATAGGATCTCTGCTCAAAATCAGTTACACCTAAAAAGCATGCCTATAGGAACTATCAACTTAATCAGAATCGCCACTCGTTCCTAAGTTTAAAATCAGTGGCAATTTGTTTAACACTCGTAGAGCTTATAACTAATGACTTTTTTTTGCAATCAGTTATTCCTCCGTCCCTGGATTAATAGGCATCATGCCTATAGGCCCTGTTTAACATACAAATAGTTAGATAATTAATCAACTGTCAGTTTTCAACAACTACATCTAAGCAGGACTAATTTAGACTCCCCATCTGGGAAATATGTGTTAAATCTATTCTTCCTACGCTAATTTTAATTAATGACCTAAACAATATGTGTAAGACATGATAAACAATTCATTTCTTTAAGTGAGGAGGCCTACTTGAGCCTTTAATTGTTCTTATTACCCCATTAACTGCTTTATGTGTTTTGTTTGTCGCCCTAGAATTTTATCCTTTTAATACCCCTGAAAAGCCAAGCTCCCTCCCTTTTAGGATTAGTAGTCCTAAACGCCTCCGGGACTGATAGGTGGGACGGGTAATAGCATGCAGTAGGTAACGATACCATTCCGCGCTTAAATACCTTAACGAGGTGGGAAGGGTAGACATGGAGATGATGATCACATGATAATGCTATGCGTACGATTGATTACCGGTGTTGTGTGGATGATCCATGTGTTTTACAAACCTAGGACCTCCTTTCCTTTATGTGACTTTGGTTAATTCTGTCTTTTCAACTACCCAAAACCCCTCTTTAATTTTACTGCATTATTCCTTTTCCCCCTAAATTTTTCTTATTTGTTTCTTCAACGTCTTGATTAATTTTCTGCATTTAGACCTTCCCTCAAACAAATTGTAGATCATCTAGACCTTGATTCCAACATGCTTGTTACGTATTAAGTGTGAAGTTATTTGTATACTTATTTGCATTGAAGCCACAACATAGCATGGCCGGGAACCACACTAGTGGATCTTGAGGGGTGCCTAACACCTTCCCCTCGAGATAATTTCTAGCCCTTACCCGAACTCTGGTTTTCAAACTCAAAACCCTCAGTGTCCTAATGCACTTAATCATTAGGTGGCGACTCTTCAATTCCAAAAACCCAATTCCCACACGGGAATAGAGTTGTCTTCTCAAATGTCGTAAACCCGATTTCGCGAGAAAAAGGGGGCGTCGACAACACTAATGCATTAATCACACATGTAATCAGCAAAATAAAAAATAATTAACTTGTGTCTATAATCGACTACCTATTTGTTTACCTCGAAAATACGAGTAACAATTAAATTTGATTTGTGGTTTTAAAGATATGTGATTTAGTTCAATACCAATTGATAATCAAGAAATATAAAGTAGAAGTGAAAGAAATAAGTGAATCAAACCAATGTAACTCAGCAGTGGTGACCTCGACACAGGCTAAGAGCAATAAAATAAGATAAGTAAAGCAAGAGTAGTAAAGCTAAAGGACAATGTTGGTGAACAGTAGGCAAAAAGTAGAGAGTATATTCTTTTCTCAGTGACTATGTGATGTTACAAAATAATTGGGGTCCCCTTTATGTAATAGGGGAGCCCTAAATAAGGTATATTTCTATTTACAGCAAAGAATATTCTTAATACAGCTGTCTGACCGCCTAGTACGGAATCGTACAATCCGATCCCGGGATTTGCGCCATGATCTTGGGGACGTGGCAGGAATCTAACTCATTATGTTACAAATCCTCAACGGTACAATTTCGGGATCGAGCATACTCGGCCTCAGTGTATATCTTGCTTCAGTCTTCAGGCATTGCACTCTGTCCTCGAGCTCGGATCTGGTCCCTCGAGCTCGAGCTCGACCTTGCCTGTACTCGGGCTCAAAATGATCCCTCGAGCCCATAGATCGGAGGCATACGATTTCGACCGTATAGAGATAGTCCCCACGTTCTTAGAGTAGGATGCTAAGAAACGAATTGAGTCATTGATCCTTACCCCGATTTGTTACGACATCATCAGTGGCGTAAGCGACTGAGGAAACAAAAGTTTGGAAGCTGGCCCTTTTCGAGGGAGACTCCGAGAACTCTAGCGAGTCCGGCGGTGGGGAAGATTCTGAGGGTGAAGACGCTTCTGCCGATAAAGATCTTGCTGCTTAGGTTTCGTGTTCTTCGTGATTCTTCGCTTTTGAGGCTGATCGGCCCTTATGAGGCACTCTTGATCGTGACCTATAGCCCTTTTAAATAGGTTTATACAAAACTTTTATCCTTCCATGGCTCCGGAATCTGTTACTCTTCTGTGCGGGTCAGAGTGTATTAGCATAAATTTCCCTTTGAATGTCCATAGACTTGAGATGGTAATGGCCGATAATAAGTACAGCCCTCGACCGTTTCTGATCAATGGACCCCGAATGATCGTTTGAACTTGAGTTTGAGTAGCTCTTATACCAAACAGTCAATGAGGTAAGGTAGCCCTTGGGCTTGATGGTTGAGTGGGTATATACTTCGGACTTGAAATGAAAGATAACCCTTAGGCTTTATAGTCGAGTTAGGATTTGCTCGAACTCGAAGTAAAGTTAGCCCTTAGGCTTTTTATAGATAGTCCCCAAGTGAAAATTTGCTCGAACTCGGGTAGCCCTTGGGCTTAGTAGCTGAGTGAGTGTTCGCTCGAACTCGAAATAAAGTTAGTCCTTAGGCTTTATAGATAGTCCCCGAGTGAGAATCTGCTCGAATTCGGGTAGCCCTTGGGCTTAGTAGTCGAGTGAGTGTTTGCTCAAACTCGAAATAAAGTTAGCCCTCAAGCTTTTTCACATTGGCCGTTAGGCTCTTATATATCGGCCCTTAGGCTCTTTAGGTTGGGCCGATTCGGGCTCTAAAGTGGCTATAATTTTTCCCTCTTTTCGGCTAAAAGATTTAGTGAAAATTTTTGTATGCCTTAGCATGTGTTTTTTTTACCCGTTGGGTTTTTCGAGGGTTCAACGTATCGGAACCTTATTAGTAACTTGTTTGTGTAATGATAATCGAATACCTCTTGAGGTTTTTTTGGAGGCTGATATTATCGAAGCCTTTAAATTATTCGAGGGCTAATTTTATCGAAGCCCTTTCTGCTTTTGCTGAGGGTAGCCGAGTTCAACCGGTTTTTCGAAGTATTTGAAGGCCTTTATTTTGTGGCGGAAGTCGGACGTCTCCGAGCCATATTATTTTGGCCGTAGCCCTTTACATGACCGTAGTCTTTAATATTACCGTAGCCTTTTAATATGGCCGTAGCCTTCGGATATGTCTCTTGGACTTGTTTCCCGATAGTCTCTCGAACTTATCCGAAAGGTTAGTCCCAGAGTATGATGGCCTTGGCCTATATATCAGGGGGTGCCTCTTTGAGGTCTTATGACTTCGAACTTGGATAACTCGAGTAGGTGAGTTCGAGATATGCTCGCACTTTGGTTAAGATAGCCCGTGGGCTTTAATGATCGAGTGAGGATTTGCTCGAACTCGAAGTAAAGTTAGCCCTTAGGCTTCATAGATAGTCCCCAAGTGAGAGTTTGCTCGAACTCATGCTAAGGTAGACTTTGGGCTCTTGTACTTGTCACGGATTTCGGATGTCTCCGACCCGCGTTAGTTTGGCTGTAGCCTCTTTAGTTCGGAGCTTGCCCTTCGGGCAGATCTTTCGTTTTACTTCGAGCTTGCCCAAAGTGTCAGTCCTCGAGTATTTCGGGGTTACATTCGTGTTTTGGCCCTTGAGCCGTTTCCCGTAGGATTATAAGTGTAAAGCTCGTATAATAGTAGACTTCTTTGAGACACGAAGTGTTTTTGATATAAATAGGAAGCTTCTTCAAATAATTGATACATGCGTACATATTGCCGTCGAGGCTCGACTACTCTATACGGACATGGTTCATCTAACCGTTTGGCCCATTACAAAGTTTTCCTATCGAGGCCCGATGTCACGAAGTGATTTCCTTGTTGGAGAGCAGGCATTCAAAGGTAATGCCCTCCAGTATTCGAGGCCTACTGTGGGGAATCTCAGATACTGTTGAATTGCTTTTAGTTAGCACGAACGACGGTTGCCTCATTAAAAACCTCGCCGGGAAAACCCATTTGGGACAAAAACCGGTCTAAGGGAAAAAGAGTGCAACACGTGCTTCAAGACCCAGAGCCTCGTGCCTATCCTTATCGATAGCCTGCAAATGTTAGTCGAAAGAATAGAAAAGATTGGACCGGGGTCTTACCTTTATTCGAACTTGGGATACTTAATGTGATCTTCCTCGTCATCAATCCCCCATGAGTTTTGACCTCGATCATTTCTCCTCTCATTTTGTGTGAAGCTTTGCCCGGAACCGCTGCCTCTATAGTCTCCATTGTACGGTTGGTATCGATCTCTATTCGACCTCAGCTCTCGATCGATATCCCTTTTGATCCTATCCATGATCCTGCTAGGATAAATGGACCCCGAAGGAGTCCCTAGTTGATCGTCTTCGACTCTAATCTTCAACTGATACCGATTATGTACGTCGGCCCAAGTAATAGCCGAGTACTCGATTAAACTTTGCTTCAACTGCTGTGCCGCTATGGAACTCTGAGTGTTGAGACCTAGAGTGAAAGCTTGAACAGCCCAGTCATCGGTGACTGGAGTTAAATCCATTATCTCCGCTTAGAATTGAGATACGAACTCCCTTAGCATTTCGTTATTTTTCTGCCTTCTCTTGAAAAGGTCCGACTTTCTTGTTGCAATTTTGATGGCTCCGGCGTGTGCCTTTACAAAAGAATCTGCAAGCATAGCAAATGAATCAGAAGAATTAGGAGTTAAGTTATAATACCATATTAAGGCTCCCTTCGATAGAGTCTCCCCGAACTTCTTCAGCAGTACAGACTCGATTACGTCGTCTTCCAAGTCGTTTCCCTTTATGGCACATGTGTAAGAAGTAACGTGCTCATTTGGGTCAGAGGTTCCGTTGTATTTAGGTATATCGGGCATACATAACTTTTTTGGGATGGGCTTCGGAGCAGCACTCGGAGGGAACGGCCTTTGTTCGAATTTCTTGGCATCCAATCCCTTCGAGATCGGGGGTGCCCCTGGTATTTGATCAACATGGGAGTTATAAGTCTCCACCTTCTTGTCATTGTCCTCGATCTTCTTTTCCCCGGACTCTATCCTCTTGGTGAGCTCTTCGAGCATTCTCATAATAATGGGGTCAGTCCCCGAGCCATTTTCGTTTGACCTCGCAGGCGCCGGTCTAGCACGTTGAATGTTTCCCGATTCAACTATACTCGGAGTCTTATTTTGACTTTGAAGTTGAGAAATGGTGATATTTTGAGCTTGCAGCATCTCAAATATCACTTGGAGGATCATTCCCCCATCATCCATCCTTGTGTTCCTTGGCCACCAGGTCGGGCTTCTCTGCGTACACTCCCTCCGGGGTCTGTGCCTAAATCTGCGTATAGAGAAATATGTGAACTAACATCAACTGGTTCCATGTTTGGCACTTCCCCAGGGTTTATCGATGGTACACCGACCCCTATATTGTTGTTTTCACCAAGACCATCGTTGTCATGAACAGGTGCACTTTTGTGAGCTAGACATGTTTCAGCCTGAGAATCAAAAATTCTTGACAAGAAAAAGTGTAAGAATATTGTGTGTAATGAGAATCAGTAAAGAAACAATCACTATTATCTTTAGCCCCATGGTGGGCGCAAACTGTTTACCTCGAAAATACGAGTAACAATTAAATTTGATTTGTGGTTTTAAAGATATGTGATTTAGTTCAATATCAATTGATAATCAAGAAATATAAAGTAGAAGTGAAAGAAATAAGTGAATCAAACCAATGTAATTCAGCAGTAGTGACTGTATGCGGTCAAAATCAGGGAGCCCGATTTCGAGGTCTCAAATTGAGTTATGAGTCCGAGTCCGAGCAGCTCGAAATGGAGCTCGGACCTGGTTGAGGGACACGTGCCTCAAGGAAGATGATCGAGGTCCTGGCACGACTTGCATCGAGGGCAACACAATCTCGAAGTCAATCAAGAAAGAGCGGGAATTTCTCAAAGACACGTGGACCTGGGCATAAATTAAAGGATAAGATTTGTACGAAATGGTACAGGCCCGTACTAGGTTGTTATACACCTGTACCAATAGAATTCTTTACTACAATTAGGAATGTACTATATTGGGGCTTTTCCTCATATATAAAGGGGACCCCAATCATTTTATAAGGATCATCTGATATTATTCTCTACAATAGAACATTCAGCTCTGTCTTTCTTGTTTAACGTGCTCAACAAATATTCTTTAGATTTATTGTCTTTACTTAATTGTTCATATTTTATTATTCTAAGCTGACCTCGAGGTACCTGGAATAACTGAGCTCGAGGCCCCTATTGCTCCAACAACACTGATTTGGTTCAACTTTTCTTCTTACTTAAGCTTAATATTACTTGTATAATCACTAGTATTAGAATATATCACATATCTTTAGAACCACAAATTATTTTTAATTGTTACTTACATTTTTCGAGGTAAACAGTTTGGCGCCCACCGTGGGGCTCAAGATAATAGTTGTTGACTTATGTGAGTCCACCAAACTATAGAGTACCTAGTCCTCTATGGGACTGATACGTAGAATGCTGTAAGGACTGAATGTAAAGAAGGCCAGAGATTTTCTACGTGGAAAAATCCCACGCAAGGGGATCAAAAAACCACGACCTACACCTGTAGGCTTTAAACTCAACTAACTTGCAATCTACCTATTACAAGCCACTTTGCAAACTCCCTTTTGCAAAGACTTCAAACTAACTTGTGATGCACCACCACAAGCCACTCTACAACTCTCCTAGTTATAGAGGATTTAACTTATGACTATTTCTAGTCACAACATAAACTCTAAAGTTTATGAATTTGGTTTGTTCCTAAGATAGCGCTTCTAAGAAAGCAAACTAGGAATTACAATGTAGAACAATTAACAAGATTACAACTCAACTATGGACGTACATAAGACTCGATTAGAAGCTGATCCTTAGTGGAGTTGTCTTCTTGTTCTTGACACACACAGTGACTTCAGTGCTAGATGAACTTTGTTATGCTTGAGAGAATATCACTGAATGCACAAGAGAAGTATGTCTTGCACCAGGTTGTTTTATCACTTTATTGACCAGTTCAAAGAGAAGCTGGTACTCAGGAAGCAAGACCTTCTTATGCACCTGTTCCCCCTGTTGAATACCTTATTCTTTCATGATGGATCTTCGAAAGTTTACTCCACAAACACCCTTAACTGAGGACATACCTTCACACGGAATTCTGAGAATTTTTCCAAACATCGAAGCGTCGAGTACAATGTCTACTCCATTTACAAGCGCACAAATGTGTTCCCGCTCAACAGTGAAAAGAGATGCGTAAAAAGTCTGTACTGCATCTTCGTACACCAAAGGCATTCTCTCTTCAAACAAGTGTTCCCATTGTTGAAATTCCACAATCTCCAGAATTTGTCTCATCCCTGTCATCTCTGAAATTGTTGGATCAAATGTACGACCCCACAACACTTTCTGAGTTCTTAACCTCTGTTGCCAAAGGCCATTATCACGGGTAGCAGACCTTATTGTACCAGGTTCCTTACCTGTTTCCTCCTTTTGTTTGCTAGACCCTTCATCAGACTTTCCTTTCCAGCTTGCCATTCCCACAGTATTGTCCTCAGACACAACTAGCTTAGTTAGACTCCGTTTAGACTTGCTACTGTACCTCACAGATAACCCTTTCTGTTTCTCAACATTTTCATCAATGACCCTATTTGTAGACTGTTGAATTGTTATAGATTGTTACACTGAGGAACCAGGTTCCTTGGAGGCATCTAGATCTACTTGGTTTACTGATACTCTTCTGATAAAATCCTTGGGATTCATTTTCCTCTTTTTCCTTATCTTGACACTCCTCTTAATTTTTCTGAAACGAGGACTCATAACTCTCTTGCTGTAGTGACCTGATAGTGAGTGATTTGGAGGAAGACTCTAAGAGCTTGGAGTGAACGGAAGGTGCAGGAGTAGGCTTGCATGGAAGAGAATCAGGTTCATTAGAGGATTTTTCTGAGAATATCTCATGAGCTAATGACTCGAGGAGTGCTGTAGTTCTTACATCTCCTGGGAATGGAATTTCTTCCCCCTGGTACTCAGATGAGAGATATGCTCCTTCATTCATCACACTCTCAGCAGTTATAGCCATTATGTTATGAGCTGCCTCCTTTTCTGGTGACTCCTTGAGAGTCACTAAGTCCAACATGGAGGTGTTTAAATACTGGTCAGGATCATCCTCAGGGGCTTCTGATACTTGAGAAGTACAACCTCTTGTGTGATCTTTGATGAGATCGCAGGATTGGTTAGACATAAGATTCTCAAAATAATGGTAAACAGGGTTTATCAGGAATGGAAAAATTGTAGGAGTGGAGGAGGAACCAGGAGTTGGTAAGGTGATAGAGGATGTGAAATAATGGCGCTCTGGGGATGATTTTAAGAATAATGAGGAAGTGGGAGCGATGTCAATGGTGGGAGAATAAGATGATTTTTCGATCGTCATTAGATGAATACTTGATAGACGAGTATAGAAAGAGACGAAGAGAAGATCCCAGCTGTACAGAATAGATGAAGGTTCATGACTTGCCTTGAGAGAAAGAGAGGGTTTTATCGGAAGAGGGGCTAATGATGAGTGGAGAGTGAAACAGGTTCTGAAGAGCGGCGGCAGGTTTGTGGGAAAGTGTTACCGTGCAGAGGAGATGAAAGGATTTGAAAGACAAGACATGACACGCAGATACTAAAAAATCAGATGATGTGGCATTTGAATTAATTTTGTTACACACATTTTTTTTGTTTTATGAGGGCATGCAAAACAAGCACATTACTACTAACCTGAGATACAAGCATCTGATGCCAAAGCAGTCTTTTGAATAAAGTTTTAGCAGCTTCCCTCTCGCAGTTCATAGCCATACATTTAGCTTCTATGATCGTCATACGTGTTTACCTACAACGGTATTGATGTGAGTTAGGCTTGGTCAGAAAACACTTTAGCTACTTTTACCTGATGGTATCTTACACAACCAGCAGATGGAAGGTCAGGTTCTTCTTTAGGTTCTTCTGATCCCATCTTCACTTTGATTTATCCAAAACATTCTCTTCTTGAGGCTTTGATGCAGATAACTGGAGTTTTTGGTCTTCTGTTCTGCAATACTTTCCACAAACCAATCCTTTATTCATATTGACCCTTAGAGGATGATCTCACCCTTCAATGTGTTTGCAATTTCTCTCCAGTTGTTGATGAGGTTATTTCATTTGCTTCCTTGTCTCCCAAAAGATGAGGCATGAATCATCACAGGTGCATTTTGGTTTTCCGCTTTGAGACAGAAGTTGGTTGAGGAGAGGAATATGGAGGTTCATTTGATTTCCCATGCTATGTGTTCTGATGTTTGCGTAGTGCCATTAGCTGCATCTTTACTTCTTCCTTCAGCTTCATTGGTAGCCAGTGTTGTACTAGGTTCTTTGTGCGATGCGGAGAATGCTGCTGCGTTGTCTTTTGCCAGTCTCCTTCATCTTTCTCACTTTAACATCCTCCTGATTTGAAGCCTCAAATGTTTCCCCATGAGCATCTCCTGCCATTTAGTGCTTCCTTTGTTGGAGACCTTGTGACCTTGTTTTGTAGGTTGTTCCCCAGAGGGATTCCTTCACTCGTCTGTTTGCATTGTGCTTCCCAAGTTGATCCTTCCTATTGTCAAGTGAAAGGCATTTTCTTCCAATTGGCGGTTCCTGGCGAGTTTTGATTTAGGAAGAACCTGGTTCGACACCTGTTCTCCAGTAGAGAGCAGTGTTCATTCCTTTTTCGCAGAGCCCTTTTTGGTGATTCCATAGGCGACAAGCACTATCCATGCTTCATTTTTCCAGTTCCGTCTTTTCCTATTTGAGTCCCAAGAGAACCTTTCTGCCTTTTTATTTATAGAGAATGTACCCTTTACTTTCTTCTTAAGGATACATTCCCTTCCTGCAGGATTTATAGTGAGAAGCATTTTAGCTGCGTGCTTCAGGCATTCACTATCCACAGTCTATCGCAGTCTACTTCCTCTCACTGCTCCCTGCACATGCTCATCAAGGGTTAGATTTAGGAACCCAAACTAGTTTGGGTCCCTTGTTATTATAAAAAGGATGAATGAGAGATTTCCTAGTCCACGCAGGCAGCATCCGCTTTTTGCGAGTGGTACCTGGTCCTTTGCTCGTAGTCACTCTATCAGTGAACGCTTTGTTCTTCTGAACAGACTGAACCCTGGCCTGACAATTTTCTTTAAAATGCCCATTGTTTCCGCAGTGGGTACATAGCCAGTTATCAGGTACAGTGACATACTTGTTGTGTGGGTTGTAGGGAGTTTTCTCCCTTTGAAACCCGATGCCCTGCTTGTTCCCACTATTGTTGAGATACATGGCAGTAACAACATCTGAGGACCAGGTCCACTTCAAGGATTTTTCAAGATCATTTTTTACTTTCTCCAACTAAGCTTGGAGTTGCTGATTTCTCTCGAGTTCACTGCCAAGACTGGTTTTTACAACAATTAACTCATTTTCCAGCAGGATGTGCGACTCACTAGCTACTCCTTCCCTTTCCCAACACTTACATTCCTATGTTCTCTATTGAGTCCCTCAATGGTTTCCTCTAGATCAGCGCATATTGCTAACAAGTCATCCCTTTTCTCTTCAATAGATGCGACTTTTTCTTCTAAGGCATTTTTCTCATTGTTAAGGCCTTCTATTGTTTCTTTTAGATCAACAACTACTACAATCAGGTCGTCTCTCTCATTTTACACACTGGTTATTCTTGCATTCAAGGCCTTCTTCTCTCTTTCAAGATTAGCTATGGTCACATCTCGGTCTACTACACATACTACTAGATCATCTCTAGATTTCTCTGCCTCTCCTAGTTCTATTGTGAGGGTTTCCTTATCGTTTATAAGGCTATAATAGGCATAAATTATGATATTTGATAAAGACCTTAGCTTCTTGGAAGAATAGGATTTCATATTTCTCTGAACATCCCGGAAGCTTTCCTCATCGTCTTCATATTCATCATCATCATCATCATCATCATCATCTGACTGGGCCATCAGCGTGAACAGTGAGTCGTACTTTGTTGCTTTAGTTTCCACTGCCAACAGGGAACTATTTTATGCATCTTATTCCCTTTTGGATTCACTTGAGGAGTCTCCCCAAGTAGCAAGGGCCTACTTAACGATATTGTCTACAGCACTTTTTCGATTGAATCTTTTTTCAGGAACCAGGTTCCTTTTTCCTGCCTTGTCAGGATTCTGCTTGTACTGCTCCTGTTTTGTAAGTGGGCAGTCTTTGACGAAATGCCCTGACTTTCCACATCCCTGGTAGAGATCGTTGTTCCTTGTTTTGCTTGAACTGCCCCACTTTGGTATACCGCCGTTTCTTCGAACCATTTTTTGAAATCTCTTAGTAAGATAGGCCATGTCACTATTTTCATCACTTGAATCACTCCTTTCAGCTTTAAGCACCAGCTTCTTCTCCTTCTTAGGCTCTCTTCTTTCATTGTCCTTCTTTCTCTTCATTTCGTACGTTTTCAGATTACCAATCAACTCATCCATGGTCATAGTCTGTAGATCTTTGGCTTCCGTGATGGCATTTACCTTACTTTCCCAAGACCCAGGTAGGATGTTGAGGATTTTCCTTACGAGCTTATTTTTGGGAATGACATCTCCAAGTGAATGAAGCTCATTTATGATGGAGGTGAATCTAGTGTGCATATCTTGTATAGATTCATCATCCTTTATCCTAAAGAGTTCATATTCTGTGGTGAGCATGTCAATCTTGGATTGTTTGACCTGAGTGGTTCCTTCATGAGCAGTTTGCAACGCCTCCCGTATTTCCTTGGCAGTTTCGCAAGCTGAGACTTTGTTGTACTCATCAGGTCCTATGCCACACATCAAGATTTTCTTGGCACGGTAGTTCTTTTCTAGATCTTTTCGGTCAATGTCGTTGTACTCTCTTCTTCCTTTTGACACCATATGCCCTGTTTATTCAATCTTCTTCATGGGAACATGTGGACCATCACATATAATGTCCCACAGCTCTGAATCTTCTGCCATAATGAAATCATGCATCCTGGTCTTCCACCAGCCGTAGTATTGACCATTGAATCTGGGAGGTCTATAGGTTGATTGTCCTTCTTCAAAGGTTGGTGGAGCAGCCATTGAGGATTCCTCCTAGGTGTTAGCCTGATAGGAGAAACCTGCTCTGATACCAATTGTTGACTTATGTGAGTCCACCAAACTATCGAGAACCTGGTCCTCTATGAGACTGATACGCAGAATGCTGTAAAGATTGAATGTAAAGAAGGCCAGAGATTTTCTATGTGGAAAAATCCTACACAAGGGGATCAAAAAACCACGACCTACACCTGTAGGCTTTAAACTCAACTAACTTGTAATCTACCTATTACAAGTCACTTTGCAAACTCCCTTTTGCAAAGACTTCAAACTAACTTGTGATGCACCACCACAAGCCACTCTACAACTCTCCTAGTTACAGAGGATTTAACTTATGACTATTTCTAGTCACAACATAAACTCTAAAGTTTACGAATTTGGTTTGTTCCTAAGATAGCGCTTCTAAGAAAGCAAACTAGGAACTACAATGTAGAACAATTAACAAGATTACAACTCAACTATGGACGTACATAAGACTCGATTAGAAGCTGATCCTTAGTGGAGTTGTCTTCTTGTTCTTGGCACACACAGTGACTTCAAGGCTAGATGAACTTTGTTATGCTTGAGAGAATGTCACTGAATGCACAGAGGAAGTATGTCTTGCACCAGGTTGTTTTATCACAAAAGATATCACAATGAGTAGTGATGTCAACTCTTGGTGTACTTCTCACAGTGAGAGGTGACTGCTGCATAGTCTGCACATCTACTTCTGGGCAGTTGCGTTCCAGCTGGATAGTGGGCTTTGTACTTCCTGTCAGGACACACCAACAGACCAGGTCCTAGTTGTGTTCCTCTTCTGTAATAGTTGCCAGATGTTCACTTTCTTCTGTTACGTTCCAGTTGTGTACTTGACTTCTACTTTCTGTCAGAGAACCCTGAAGCAGCA
Source organism: Nicotiana attenuata (assembly GCF_001879085.1). Classification (NCBI taxonomy): domain Eukaryota; kingdom Viridiplantae; phylum Streptophyta; class Magnoliopsida; order Solanales; family Solanaceae; genus Nicotiana; species Nicotiana attenuata. The sequence goes on from NW_017670439.1 coordinate 50,712, forward strand.
GGGCCCTGTTGTTTTCCTCTTTATCTTGATTGCGTACAATCACTAACTTGCTTATGTCGGAGAACCCTAAAGAGCCAGATCATCAGGTCCCTGTTGTGTTTCTTTCTTTGCTGATTTTCAGGGTTCGATTAGTTCACATGAAATGTATGCCCTGTGCGCCAGGTGCTCTATCTGGTTCTTCATGACAAGTTTGTTAGATCATCAAAACATAAAATACTGAAAACCAACCCATCAATAATCAATATTTTGCTTTTGAGTAAAACCTTTTGCCACAAGTCTAGCTTTGTATTTGTCAATGGAACCATCCGGATTGAGTTTCTTCTAAAAAATTCATTTGCAACCAATAGGTTTAGCGCCGGAGGTAAATCAACTAAAGTCCAAGTTTTATTTTGTAAAATTGAATTTATTTCTACATAGCTTCTTTCCAAAATGAGGCATCACGCGAAGAAATAGCTTCAAAATATGTTAAAAGAACATTATCCACAAGATAAGTATAAAATCATTACCAGAAGATTTTTCTTTCCTTGGTCTTTGGCTTCTTCTTAAGTCCTCACTTTCAAAATCACTTTGAATAATTGGAACATGTGAAATATTATCACTTGGAATAATAGGAGCATCAGAAATATTCTCAAATTTTAAAGAAAAACTATTTTCAAAAAATTCAGCATTTTTTGTTTCAATAATAGTATTGTGTTCAAGCACATCACTTTTGACTACTAAAAATCTATATGCTGCACAACTTTCAGCATACCTAATAAGCATACAATCAGATGTTACAGACCTATTTTCCTTTTTTTAGGATTAGGTAACATAACTTTTGCAAAGCACCCCCACACTTTCAAATATTTCAAGCTAGGCGGATAGCCCTTCCACAACTCATAAGGAGTTTTACCCATTTTCTAATAGGGAATCCTATTTTTTAAATGGCAGGCAGATAATATGGCTTCACCCCAAAGATTATCAGGAGCACCAGAACTAACAAGCATACTATTCATCATTTCCTTTAAGGTCCTATTTTTTCTTTCCGCTACACCATTTGATTATGGAAAATATGGCGGAGTTATCTCGTGTATTATACCTTCTTTCTCACAATAATCATTCTTCAAAATAAATTCACCACCTCTATCGGATCTAACTCTTTTGATTTTCTTATCCAATTGATTTTCTACTTCAGATTTATAAATAAAAAACTTATCAAAAGCTTCATCTTTATTTCTTAACAAATAAACTTTTGTATATCTAGAAAAATTGTCTATAAACGTCACATAATATTTTTTCCTCCTCTAGTCATAGTTTGTTTCAAGTCTCCTAAATCAGTATGGATTAGACTTAATAATTCAGATTCTCTATGTACGGAAGCACATGATTTCTTAGTTTGTTTAGTTTCGGCACAAACTTCACACTTATCAATATTTGAAAAATTAATATCTGAAATAAGACCTTCAGAATGCATCTTCTTAATATAAGATAAACTAACATGTCCTAATTTAGCATGCCATAAATTAAAAGCGTCAATCAAATAAGTAGAAGTACTAGAATTTTCATTCATAACATTGAGTACAAACAAGCCATGGTTATAATAACCCTTGCCAACATAATTATTATTCTTAGTCAACACTACCTTATCAGATTCAAAAGAAACCTTAATCCCCACTTTTTCTAATAATCCCACAGAGACCAAATTGGCCCGGATACTAGGAACATGCAACACGTCATTCAATGCCAAAATTTTGTCAGATGTGAGTTTGAGAAGAACTTTGCTTTTTCCAAGAACTGGAGTAGCCCTTGAGTCACCAAGATATACAACCTCTTCTCCTTCCTCAACCTGGGTGTAAGACACAAAGTCTTTTTTGTTAGCACATATGTGCCTAGTGGTACTAGAATCTAACACCCAATCTTTCACATTGGCCACAAGGTTCACTTGGGAAACAACTGCATCAATTATGTCATCTGCTTTGGCTTCAGTTAAGTTTACTTTAGCCATAGCGGGATTATCATTCCCAGCCCTTTTTTGACATTGAGCAGCATGGTGGCCAGGTTTGCCACATACAAAGTAGTTGCCTTATTTCTTGAAGGTTTGATTGTTGGTTTTGGGCTTATAACCATTTCTTTGATCGTACATGTTGTTTGATTTGTTCTGCCGCTTGTATTCCTCCACAAGGTTGGCTTTTGTAGCAATCCCCTTTCCTTTGTTATCAAAAGCTTGTTTGCGATTGATATTTTCAATTATAATGTGCTTGACCAAATCCTTCAGCAACAATTGCTTGTGTCTGTGCTACAATTGTTGTTTGTAGTCACTCCAAGATTTGGCAAGTTTTTCTATAAGCATACCAGCAACAAACTGTTCGGGCAGAGAGATATCTTCAGATTTGAGATCTTCAATCAACTTGTGATATCCGTTGATTTGTGCAGTTATGTCATTGTCCTTCATCATCTCCCACTTGTAGTAATTTCCAATTACAAACTTTTGTTTAGTAGCATCTTCAGCAGTGTACTTTGTTATCATTGACTCCCAAATTTCCTTTGCCTCCTTGTATGAAATGTAGACATCGAACAATTCGTTAGAAAGAGTAGAAGTTATAGTATGTCTACATACTTTATTAGCATGAACCCGTTGGTCCATCTGAATGGAAGTTGCTTCAGTTGGCTTAGGATCAGTAAGTGCAAAAGCAACTCCATGCATGTCCAAAATAGAGTGCACACGTTCCTGCCAGCGCTTAAAATTATGTCCACCAAAAACCTCAATTTTCGAAACATCAGGAAAAGATTTGGCATAGGTAACTGGTGCCGTTCATAGTTTTGGAATGGTGTTATTAGCGAGTGAAAATTGTGTATATAAAACGAAGCAATGTGTGTATGTATGGCGGACTATTTTGGTGTGCAGCAATTGTTTGCTGGCATCTATAAAATGGCTACATCTTGATGCATGCTATTATATCAAGTAGTATGGGAAGTGTTGCACACACAATTGGTCTTTCCAACGCGAATCCAAATTTAGTTAGGCCGAGTGCACAGAGGCGGACACACACCATAGGGAAAGGGGTCACCGTCACCCGGAAACTTCAGCAAAACTCCATGTATAATTGCAAATGTCTTCAAGAAATAGTCAAGCATTAGCATAGGCGCCCATACCAATCTTTGTGAGCAGTGATAAATTTATATTGAATGTCATGATGCCCCACGTTAGCCGAATCCTAGGTCCACTTCTGCTAGTACGGATACCAGACATCATATGTGAACCCCCCCCCCCCCCAATCCAATAAAAAAAAGGAAAAGGGAAGTGCTACACACAATTAAAGGGTCAATAATCGCAAAATCTCATGAATTATAGTAGCAATTTTTCTAAAGCAGGACTTTGACTGTAAACGTATTGTTAATGAGTGTGTCAAAACCTTAAATGACAAATGAAAAAAGATAGAGAGTATCTCTTATGCCCCGTATATCCATTTAATACAAATAGTTTAGACTTCGATCCATATCTCTTTCAAGTACTTTGAATACCTCTGCCAAGGATATTCAATGGGATTATCTCATCTTCAACCTTTAGGGGTCGTTTGGTAGGGTGTATAAGAGTAGTATTCAATAGGGTGTACTAGTAACGTTCAGATTAGAATTAGTTATACTGAAATTATTTCTTATCAACTGTCTGGTTTGATATATAACATGCATAGCATAATTTTTTTTTAAAATTGTTTGTTTACAAAAATACGCTCCACATTCTTTGGAGATGATTTGGAAAAGGTTTTGAAAGGGCAATTTTGTCTTTACACATGCTTATCCATGTACTAAAAAAATATGATATTACTAATGCCATGGTTTGCTATATATAAGAATAGTACTGAATTAAAAAAAACTCCAAAGTACAACACCCCTTATTCTCTCTCGGCGCACGTTAAGCAAGGTCTGCTAACTTGCACTGGAGGAGATGGCAAGACAGAGGAAGAAGAACCCCATAGCAAAGGAAACAAATGTGGATGAGGAAGATAAGGCAGATGATGAAGATACAAGACTAGCTACACTAGAAATGGGGATTCCCCAAGCTTTAGACTCGGTGCAACTGTTCCAGTAGATGAAAGGTATGGGGAGTGCACCAACTGTCCTGCATGGACAAGAGAGGAAGAAATCGGAGGAGCTGGTGGCAATTTAAACACAGGCAGCTCCGATAACTAAGACTCTTGCAGATCCTGCACCAAATGAGACGGAAATGGCGACGACAGCTAGGAAACTGACTTTCTCGACAAGTATAGGGATCTCAAAACCAACTCTAGCTGCTGTGGTTCAAGGTAATAGATCTATACAACATGGTTTGAAATTGAACTATTATCCCCCTATTGTTAAGGATAGAAGGGTGGATCTCCTCAATTTAAAGAGATGTTGAAATTTGTGTATGGAGTTTGGCAATTTATTTCAACTCCACAGGTACTAATGCATGATGAAGGCTACTTTATTTTCAAATTTGAGAATGATGAGGACAGAGATTTGGTCCTTCAAAATGGACCATACACTTTCAACAATAGACCTATGATTCTGAAAGTATGGGAACCAGACTTCCAAATGTGTAAGGAATCCACAAAAATGTTCCAGTGTGGGTACACTTCCCTGGGCTACCTATACAATACTGGACAGCAGAGAACTTAGGGAGAATTGCAAGCTCGATTGGCAACCCAATTTGCACTGACAAACTAACAACACAAGAGGCTAGAGTATCCTATGCTCGTATGTTGATTGAAATGGATGTGTCCCATGCACTACCTGAGATAGTGCCGATAGAAACTGCTGAAGGAAAAATAAGGGAGCAAAAATTGAGCTATGATTGGCATCGTTCCTTCTGTCAAGAATGTCTCACAATAGGGCATGACACAGGGGAATGTAATGGCCAAACATAGATGGAAAAATACATAGGACCTGATGCTAAAGGACAGATAGGTGGATATAACAAGAGGGTAAAAAGAGTAACCACAAAATGGATTGTGAAGCAAAAGACAACAGAGGAAGCACAGGCTAAAGAGGTCAGAGAAGAGACTAGCAAAGAAGAGCCAATTGCACCACTAATTACCAATACAGAAATAGCGCAGCGGGACAATGGTTTTCAGATAGCAAAGTCAAAAGGAAAATAGGTGCAAAGCCCCAAGGAAAAAAGCTCAATGAGAAAGGGTATGACTGATGAAACTATTGAAGCTATACTACAAAAAAACAAATTTAATGCACAAAGAATCCAGGAAAGAGAGGATGCTAGTTTGGCATCTAAAGAGGAAATAGTTCCTTTGACTCACCCCCCATGATTATTAGTTCATGGAATATTAGAGGGCTCAATAAGCCCTATAATCAGAAAGAACTCAAGACTTTTCTGCTTAAGAATAAAATCACAGTGTTAGGGTGCCTTGAGACCAAAGTGAAAAAATGGAATTAAAAAAAAGTTAGAAGGAGGATTGGAACTGAATGGGAAGTATCCTCAAACTATGCATATGATCCCAATGGGAGAATATGGGTAATATGGAAGACTCAACAAGTAGATGTTAATATAACTCAGGCTGGAACTCAATTGGTGCACTGTGAGATCAAGGACAGGAATTCAAATTTTAAATGCTGGCTAACTTTTGTGTATGGTTATAATACAATTGCATAGAGACAAGAAATATGGAATCAACTAAGACAGATAAATAGCACTATGATGGAGGCCTGACTGATTCTGGGAGATTTCAACACTATGTTATCAGTTAATGACAGAATAAATGGTAATCCAGTCCATCAGAGCGAAGTAGTTGATTTACAAACTTGTGTTGATGATACTAGTTTGGGATTGTTAAACAGAAAAGGATGTAAATGGTCTTGGTGCAACAAAAAAGAGAATACTGATAGAAGATACAACAATATCGACTGGGCTTTGGGGAACTCCTACTGGTTCATGCAATATGGCTATATAGAGGCAGTATATGAGAACTATGTACTGAAATTATCAGAAACCACTTACCAAAGCCATTTAGGCTTCTTAATGTACTTTTGCAGGAAGAAGAATTTAACAAGCTAGAACAAGAGGTGTGGGATCAAAATATAACTGGATATACTATGTATTCAGTTTGGCAAAAACTTCAGAAACTTGGAAACAGGGCAAAAGGAATGAATAGAGTCTATAATTCAGTAGACAAAAAAGGTTGAAATTCTAAAAGATCAGCTGCAGGAAATTCAGAAGAAAATAGAAAATGATCTGTTCAACAATACCTTGATCCTGGAGGAGAAAAAACTACTGATGCAAGTAGAAAAGTGGCAAGGTATACAAGAGAAAGTCTACAAGCAGAAATCTAGGGAAGTGTGGATTGCAGCAGGAGACTCAAACACAAAGTTTTTTCATGGACATTTGAAGGCAAGGCAAGCTAGAAACAGAATTACTACTATCTGTAATGAGCTTGGACAAAAACTGACTAATCCTCTACTAGTTGAACAAGAGTTTACATCCTTCTTTGAAGGTCTCCTAGGAACAAGGGCTTCAGAATTATCCTGTCTTGATGTAAACATAGCTAGAAATGGTCCTTGTTTAGATAGAGAGCAGCAGTTGAACATGATCAAGAGTGTTTCTGATACTAAGATCCTACAAGGGCTAAAGGAGTTACCAAGTGACAAAGCACCCGGCATTGATGGTTTTCCAGTAGAATTCTTTAAGACATACTGGAATATAGTTGGAGAAGAGGTGATAAAGGCAGTCAAGGAGTTCTTTGAATCAGGAAAGTTATTGAAGAGTGTATGCAGTGCAACCATTACACTAGTACCAAAAGTGGCTAGTCCTTCTTTTGTCAAAGAATTCCGGCCTATAGCATGTTGTACCACCATTTATAAACTCATTGCCAGAATTCTCACTTCAAGACTCAAAACAGTGGTGGACTTCATTGTTGGACCAGCTCAGTCAGCATTTATAGAAGGGAGAAGTATACTAGACAATGTTATTCTTGCTCATGAATTGGTGAAAGGATATAGCAAAAAAGGGATCTCACCTAGATGCATTATCAAAGTGGATATAAGAAAGGCTTATAATTCCGTTGAATGGTCTTTCTTACAAATGGTGCTATTGGAGTATGGGATTCCTACTAAGCTGGTGCAGTGGATTATGGAGTGTGTAACTAATGCAAACTATTTTATACTGATCAATGGTGGACTCACAAAAAGATTTCAAGCAAAGAAAGGATTAAGACAGGGGGATCCTATGTCCCCATACTTATTTGTCTTAGTGATGGAATATTTGAGCAGAACTTTGAAGAGTCTCAAGGATATTCCTGATTTCAATTTCCATCCAAGATGTGCAAAAATAAACCTCACTCACATCTGTTTTGCAGATGATCTGATCATGTGTTGCAGAGCTGACAAGACCTCTATCCAACTACTACTAGACAAGTTCAACCACTTTTCAAAGGTGACAGGGCTCATGGCTAACTTAGATAAAAGCTCTATCTATGTAGCTGGAGTCAGCCAGGGATTTAAAGAAACGATATGCTTAGACTTTCAATTCAGGATGGAGTCCTTGCCATTCAAGTACTTGGGAGTGCCTTTATCCTCAAGGAAACTATCTATTCAGCAGTGTATGCCATTAGTAGAGAATATTACAAACAGAATAAAGTGCGGGACATCAAAGCTCCTATCATACAGTGGTAGACTACAACTGATAAGAAGTGTGTTGTTTGAAATGCAGACATACTGGGGGCAGGTGTTTTTGATACCAAAGAAGATCATACAACTAGTGAACTCTGTCTGTAGAATTTTCCTATGGACAGGAAGTTATAGCCCTTCAAAGAGACTTTGATTTCCTAGGACAGAATATGCATGCCTGTATCAGCCGGAGGTTTAAATGTTATAAGCTTTGAATGGGGGAATAAAGCAGCACTGTGTAAGCTAATGTGGGCAGTCCACTCAAAGAAGGATGCTCTCTGGATCAAATGGATTCACTCAGTGTATATAAAGAAGAAGGATTTCAATAGTATGCAGACTCCTAATCAAGCTTGCTGGCTGGTAAGGAAGATATTTGATATTAGAGACTGGTACACAAACATCGAATCCTTTGCAAATATAAACAAGTATTGCAGAAGAGAAAATTCAGTATTCAGAAGATGTACACTCTATCAAGACCTCAGTATCCAAAGGTTGGGTGGAAAGCCTTACTATTGGGTACAAGCATCCCTAGGCACAATTTTATACTATGGCTAGCTCTAAATCACAGACTTAATACTATGGATAGATTAGCAGCATGGGGCATACAGGTCGACCTTGGATGTGTCCTATGTAAGAATGGGCAAAACGAAACTATGTCTCACTTGTACTTTGAATGTCAATACTCAAGAAGCATATGGGACATTCTGCTTAATTGGATAGGAGAGAAACATCAGATTGGTTCATGGGAAGAAGAAGTCAAATAGCCGAGTGCAAGAACAAAAAACAGTCGAGCCTATGGTAGTATTCTGGCATTTCTGTTTGCAGCACTAATATACCATACTTGGATAGAAAGGAACATGCGTAGATTCCAGGGAAAGGAGACTGATATGAAGAAGATGATACAAGACATTGTCCTTCAATTACATATCAAAGGACAACAGAAGGCAAACTGGAAGAAGTACTTAGAAAGAATGAATAGCTTTCCTCTATGAAGTTTAGTCTAGTAGAGGAACTATTAAGTCTGTAAATGTTCTTTTGATATAGTTATTTTTTGATGTTTTCTTTGAGTCTAACTCTTTAGTCCAAAAGAGTTAGAGGTGTTGTAAATATCATTACTGTTAAATAAAATTTGATATTTGACCCAAAAAAAAAGAATAGTACTGAATATGGTATATAATAAATACATAGATTGAAAAATATTACCAAACAAGGAATTAATAACACCAAAGCTAATACATATATTATTTTCTCTAATACATCCTACCAAACTAGCCCAAGCAAACTCTAAGTTCTGTCTTTCATATCTTGCATTTCATGGCCACCAAGTACTGGCCTTCTACTAGTAATTGTGAACTTTTTCCTCCTTTTAGATTGAGTGGTAGATAATATCATCCTAATACTTCAAATGTTACAATTTGATTTGATATGAAAATAAAAGTTTATACCAATAAATGATGAAGATAAAAAAGATGACAACAATTCCAAGATATATGATAGAGGATAAATGCCCTACCAACCATTTATTTTCACTACTACAGTAGGTGTTTTCTAGGTACTAAAATGTCCCTATCGCAACAAAAATTAACTGTCTGTAGAATGTAGAAGAAAAATAAAAGAAGGAATAGTTTTCTTACCACTAAATAAATGTTATGCTAGGTTTGAAACTTAGGAGGATATGAGTACGTTTGGCTCAACGCTTCGTGTTAGTGATAGAGTTCGTGATGTGCATCTAACTCATACATTTGGCGCAACACTTTATGTTAGTGAATAGAATTAGTAACGCTATGGTTTTACCACCAATCTAAATCGTGAGTTCCTATGGCAACTAGACTAGAACTCATAAAATTTTAAATCAAATGGGCCATTGTCATCCTTACATTTGGAGCAAGATAGTCTTACTAGTACGATAATCGTCAAACACAAAAAGGTATAATTTCTAGGAGTATTTGTTGAGGATACGTTATTATTTACTTGTTTGTTGGCTTTTGCGTTCCTTTTTATACTGAAGGGAGCCATTAAAAGGTGACTAAAACACCAGAAACAGGGTTCTTGCTTAATGAGGCGTCCCTTGTTTGCTCTTGGATTGGACTAAGCGGCAATCCTTACTGTGGAAGCGGACCTTGTCATTCTTCTCCTGATAAAACGCAGTTCCACCCCTAACTAGATTGCGCAGTGCATAAAACTTAAACTCTAATTGATATTTGTTATATGCTCACTTAGGCACCAAATTTCAGGATCATAATTGATGTCGGGCTTACTTGTGTATATTTTAATATTAATTTACTCATATTTTTACGGAAAACTTACACAAATGTCCCATATAAGTTTCAACTTACCAACTTCTAGCCATTAGTCATAAACTTACCAAAACTAGCCAAGCACATATACAAATTGAAAAACTAAATAAATAAGGTTCTTTATCTTAAAGAATCACATGTAAAAATCTCCTTCCATATTTTTAAGCGTGATTAGCAACATTAGATGCAAGACGGAAAAGAAATTTCATGGATGAGGTAGCAAATAAGGTGATGAAATACAAAATACAATATTCCAAAAATCTAAGCAAAAAAGGAATTTTTTTCAATGGGTATAGTTAAAATTCATTGAAAACATATAGATAAGTCAATATACAAAATTTGAGGAAGATTGGATGTGATTTGGACCGATTTTCTATCAAAAAGCATAATTAAATCGAGTTCAAAAAAGTTCTTCTACGACACATATATCAAACATGTATCACGCATGTATCTCACACACAAGTATACATGGATATACATGTGATACATAATTGATACAAATATGATACATCTGTGATACACAAATGATATATAGTGTGATACACATATCATTTTTTTTTTCATGTTTGATTTTTACTTCGAATTTTCAATTCAAACCACCTCAAAACTTTACCAAATCATCCCAAACTGAGATTCGAACTCTTTAAGATGTACCCAATCTATTCTAATAACACCAACTAGAAAAAACAAAAATTTGACCTAATTTTGTGTGACGACCCGACCCGTCGTCTCATGTATTACAGCCCCGTTTCCCCCATTTACTGCTTCTTCATGGTTCATTATCAGCAACGAGTGAGTTATAGTTGAATTGAATTGGTTTGGATAGGAAATGAGACACTTAGTCTCTTTAAGGAAGGCTTAAGTTGGAAAGGTCAACCGGACGTTGACTTATGAGTTAGAAGGCTCGGATGTGATTTCCGGTGATTCGGTTAGCTTTAGGGGATGATTTGTGACTTGGGAGTGCGATCGGAATTGATTTTGGAGGCCCGGTGTAGAATTAGGCTTGAATTGGCGAGGTTAGTATTTTGGCGAATTCCGGTGGATGGGTGAGAATTTGATCCGGGGGTCGGAATGGAATTCCGAGAGTTTCTCTAGCTTCGTTAAGTGATTTTGGATATGTGTGCAAATTTTCAGGTCATTCGAACATCATTTGGTAGACTTTTTGATCGAAAGTGCATTTCGGAAGTTTTTGAAGAACTTAGGCTTGAATCCGATGTGAATTGATGGTTTTAGTGTTGTTTGATGTGTTTTGATGATTGGAACAAGTTTGAATGATGTTATGGGATATGTCCGTGCTTTTGGTTGAGGTCCCGGGGGGCCTCGGGTGAGTTTCGGGGTGGTTTCGGACCATTTCTAGGCCATTTTTAACTGCTGGTTTTTGGCTACAGCAGTGTTCTATGCGATCGCGGGGAATTGGTCGCGATCGCGGTGAGTAAAATGTGAGAAACGTGCCAATCAATCGCGATCGCGTGAAGCCTTTCGCGATCGCATAGAAGAAATATTCTATTGCGTTGATCCCACTTCAGAAGCTTATATCTCACAATCTATAAGGAATTTGGAGATGATCCAAAAATAAAAATTGTATCCTTTGTGTCTGGTTTTCAGAAATGTAAATTAATTGGAATTTAAAGTTGTGTACAAAAAGTTATGGTGGTTACACTATAGGCTGCCCGGGAAGGTCTCTAATACAGAGGGACGACTTTGGAAGCTTATATCTCGCAATGTATAAGGATTCAGGAAATGAGCAACATATGAAATTATAGCCCTATGTGTCTAGTTTTCAGAACATCAAACCATTCATAATTTGGAGTTGTGTGCAAAAAGTTATGACCACTATACTGGAGGCTGTCCGGAAGAGCTGGGAACTGTTCATCGCGATCGCGAAGCATTTTCCGCTATCGCGAAGAGTAAATTTTGGGCTGGAAAAATTGTTCTCCGCGATCGCGAAGAGTAAATACCTGGGCAGAATGTTTTAAAACACGTCAGTCGCGATTTTGGGGTCATTTTACACCCATAATTGCTCGTTTTTGGAGATTCTTGAAGGAGATTAACGAGGGATTCAAGGGGGAACGTTTGGAGGTAAGTTTCTTGGACTCAAAACTCGTTTTTATTGTGAAATCCATCTAGAAAATCATTGAATTTTTGCTAAAATGGAGGAATAGGGCTTGGAATTTTCAAATTTTTAAATTGGGATTTGAAGGGTCAATTGTGGATGGATTTTGATGTTCTTAGTATGTATGAACTCGTGAGGAGATAAGGAATCCGGTGATGTGAATTTAGTAATTTTTCGAGAAGTGGGCCCGGGGCTCGGGTTTTTCCAACTTCGTGATTTTCGATGTTTTTCGAGTCTTTTCGATTGGGTTATGTTTCCTTAGCATATTGTGATGTATTCGCTCTGATTTTGGTTAGATTCGGCGCGCGTGGAGGCCGATTTGAGGGGCAAAGGCATCGCGGGTTTGAGATTTCACCGGTTCGAGGTGAGTAATACTTGTAAATGATATCCTTAGGGTGTGAAACCCCGAATTTGCACATCATAGTGCTGTATTGTGGTGACTTGCACGCCAGGTATGAGCGTGGGGTAGAGCACCGTTGGGGATGGTGACTTGGTCCGTCCCGGTTGTTGATTTTACTGCGTAATTGACTAAAACCTGCTTGATGCTATCGTGATTTGGGCTGATTGCCATGTTTTGGGCTTCGTGCCGATTATTTGAATCCTTTAGGGAATATTATCACTGTTTTCATGACACTTAGCATATTAAATGATTTCCGTCCTGAGTTAAACCCTGTTTTAAAATGTGCAGTCATATTGTTAAAGTTTAAAGACTTAAATTGCATTTTTCTGATGTTTTGAGTTAAAAGCTATTACTTGACATTGCCCGAGTGGCTCATTTGCATGTTCTGGACTGAGGATGGATCGGGCTGCACGCCGCAGCGATACTATGATGATATTGCGCTTGGGCTGTAGGAGCCCCTCCGGAGTTTGAACCCCCACAGTGAGCGCGGGTACCCAAATGGATCGGGCTGCGCGCCGCAGCGGTCATGTGCATTGCATTGCATTCATGCATTGGTTCCTGTTTGTACTACGTGTCATGACATTCAGCACTCTCATATCATTGGCATCCATGCTACTTCTTGCACTGTTTACCAGATACCCTGGTGTTATTTGTTGATGGAGTGCTGTGCCCGAGGGGTTGACTTATGTGCGGACTTGCACTATCTGATTACGCATTCACTTGCTTGACTGTTGTAAAAGGATATTTTCAAAAGAGGTTTTTAAACTGAGCCAGATATTTTCTAAAGGATTTTTCACGGTTTTACTGTTTTCTCAAAGGGTTGTACTGTCCTATATAGCATGATGGAGTGCCCTTACGTGATTTCTTGTCTCTCAGTTATTATTTACTCTTATTACCACTGAGTTGGAAGTACTCACTTTACTCCCTGCACCTCGCGTGCAGTTGCAGGTATTGTTCACCCGGTAGCGGGTGATTAGCGGACTGAAGGTAATACTAATGTAGCTGAGCAAGGTGACCGCCAGCATTCGCGGCACCGAACTTCACCTTTTGGATTCCAGATTTCATTTTATATATATATGACCCTGTAGTTGTGTTCCTACTTCTTAGCTGCTCGTGACTTGTGACACCCCGGTCGGGTTATGTGGGGTTGAAAATACTGATTATTATGGCCGTTAAGTTGTATTATTCTATTCACCTATGTTTAGTAACTGTTAAAGAAATGATTTGGGTAAGTTGGCTGGCCTTGTCTTCACGAGAGGCGCCATCACGACCGGGTATGGGAATTGGGTCGACATTTTGCTATAAATAGCTAATTGGCTAATATTAGTAATATTTTATGAATTGGCCAATTTTTGTAATGAGCTACTTATAAATGGACATAGCTGGTAATTTCCCTATTTTTACCACTTTTTAGTTGTATTTCATATTGAATATATCCAATTTCCTTCCATTATGAAAAACATACTAATTACGTGAATTTTGGTGAATTAGGAAAATTCTGGATCAAAATGGGAGAAAACTTTGGTTAAAGTTCTATGCATGACATGACTTTGACGGTGATTATTTTTAAGTAAAGGATTGAATTGGGTGGAAATATTCCAAGTAGCATGAAGAAACAACTAATAACGTGATTTGAAGAGACTAAGTGGCATTTGAATTATGAAAGGCTTGTAGCGCGAGGAATGCAAAAGTTAGGCGGCAGGCTCACTGGTTTGTGTGCCAGGTCCTCGACCTCTATTACGAGATTTATCCTATTTTACCCGGGACAAAGTTATTTCGGCCCTATAATGTCTCAACTTGTATAAGAGGGGTCCTAAACCTATTTTGGAGAGGGGGAGAACGTTTTGGAGAACATACTTTTGACCGAGGGAGAGCATAGAGCCGTTGTGAAGGCCGTGTTTCATCTTTTCTTCAACCAAACTTAGTAATTTTTATGTTTCTGTGTATGATTTGTTATTTTGCTACCATGTCTATGTGGAGCTAAACTTCATGTTCTAGGGTTGTGGTCCTTTCATGACTACTGTTATTCGGATATTGATTTTGCCTTCTTGATTAATTATATTGGTTTATTTATTCAATCCTACGCTTAATTATTTGATTGCTTGATCACCAATTGAATAATATCTACGAATCTAGAGTTGAACTCGAAAGTGGGAATTCTAGATTGCTTATAGGATTGAGTAGAGCAAGTTCTTGAACCTGGGCATCGTGGAATGGATTCGTGGTTAGGATAGACATATAGCTAATTGCTTGCTTGGTTGATGTACATGAAATATAAATGCGTTCTTGTTGATTCTAACTCCATAGACATATATGCGTTAGGTTAGCTTGAATAGACGAGTAAGAACTCGACAGATTCTTATGAGCAATATTAACACTGTCAACCAATAAACCAGATAAGTTAATTTGTCAATTCAATTGAAGAATACAATATGATTGTTAGATAGCCCATAGCCCTAGATCGTTTTCATAACATTGATAACATAAAAATCTGCTCTTCCTCTATTCAAAGTTCATTATTTGTCTTCTTTTTATCTTAATTAGATTAGAGTCCTATACTACTAGGTTTAATACTTATTAAGATAATTATGATAGTTTAATTTAGTGAATAGCTAATCACAAGTCCTCGCGGGTTCGACATCTGACTTTTAGTCACTTTATTACTTGACGAACACGTATACTTGCGTGTGTGTTTGACCGCAACAATAATTGCAAAATCTTGTTTAGGTAGGCCATGCCTAATTTTTCTCACATTTCTAATCTTGTGAATAATATTTGGTGTAATTCATTAGAAAGAATGTGAGAAAACGAGAAGTTTATGTGTCTGTATATACATATATAAATGACGTTTTATTACCAAACATGTTTAATGGTGTGCAAAACGAAAACATGAGGGATTGTATTGTTGTCTCCAGATATGATCTTTAGCAATTTTTACCTCATGAGCTAAGTTTGAGATTAAGTTAGTTTAATATTCACTTTCTTAAGATGATAGCAACGTCAAGCACATTCCTTTTGATTTACCCAATTTTCGACCTTCGATGTTATGTTGTTCACCGTTGGCGAAGCGTGCATTTTTGACAAAGAGATTAAAAAGAAGAAAAAAACATAAATGTCACATGTGAGAATTGAGCTTATAATTCCCTATTGTCAAACAAAAATTGAATTTATTCATTACATGTATTCCACCATTGTTGTCCACAGCTCCTCAGCGTGTAGAGGATTATCGAAGTGTCTCACATCAGTCGAAAAAATATGTTATATTATCTTCTTATATAATATTAGCGAATCCTCACTGTAAGTGTTTAGCCTAAAATCCGAGTAACAATTAAACTTGTATTATGGTTTTCAAGATATGTGATTTAATCCAATACTAATTAATAAACAAGGAATCTAATGTATAAATTAAAGAGTAAGGTAAGTCAAACGGACGTATAAGCAGACCTCGACCTCGAACAATGGCAACCTCGAGGTAGGTGGATAAGAACAATAAAATAATAAGGCAAGTCAGATGAACAGTAAGCAAGAAAGTGAAATATGTATATTCTCTTCTCAATGATTTGTATGTTACAAATGATTGGGATCCCCTTTATATAGTGGGAGAATTCTAAATAAAGTACATTTCTAATTACAGTAGGGAATATTTTTATACAGCTATCTAACCGCCTAGTACAAATCCGTTCCGAAATTTACGCCTTGATCTTAGGGCCACTGCGGGAATCTCGCTCTTTCTGTTATAAAACCACAACGGTATTATCTCAAGTTTGGTCATATTCAGCCCCGGTGTTCATCGAGCATTTCGATCTTTGAGTCCTGTATTCTGCCATCGGGCTCGAGCCCGGTCCATATTGAACATGTTCTCGACGCGAACTCTCGAGCCCATAAACTCGGGGACACCTGATTTTGACCGTATACAGATAGTCCCCGCGTTTCTTAGAATAAGATGATAAGAAACGACTTGAGCCTCGATTTTCCGGAGTCCTTGATGATGATGACATTCCCATGACGTAGGCACTCGAAGTACCCAAAACATCCCGTCGGTTCGCTTCCCCAAAACATTAAATGTTTCACCAGTGGTGGTCGACCACTAGCGTCATCGAACCTTCTCCTCTTGCCTATAAATACAAGGCTCAAATTTGAATAAAAACTTTACTTCCATCTTCAAACCACCTTCAAACTTCCTTTACCTCTTCCCCTCTTCATCATCCTCTCTCATCACCTGTTACTCTCGTCCTTTTAGTACCAAAAGATATCAAGCTCCGCCTATTTTCGCTTCCTTTAACTCGAATCAATGGCGAAAACCTCCAAACAGTTCCTCAAAAGGAGAAAGCTTCCTCTTCCTCCTCTTCCCGGCCGACCGGTGATAATGCGCCGACCCTTCACGAGACTATTCGCAGCCCCTGTGTTAAAAAGAAAGACTTCAGAGTTGAAAATCCCCATGTGATTCCTGGTCGATGCGAGCATGTATCGAGGTATATTTTCTTGATAGCGGAGAAGCACCTCAAGGCCATGAAGAAGGACTGTGGCTGGAGGGACAAGGTCGTGGTACAGATCCCTGCCCCCGAGGAGAGTATCACTACTCATGTGGAGGATTTTTTAAGTGTTTACACTTACCCCTACACGTTGGGTCCCCTCGATCCAATTGTGATCGACTTCTGCAAGAGATATCAGGTCACCCTCGGCCAGATCCACCCTTCTTTCTGGCGTATAGTGATTATGATTTTTTATTTCTCTAGCAAGGCCGAGGGGCTAGAGTTCACCCTCAATCACCTCATCCAATTGTATCGGCCTCAGCTTTTCCGAGGGTTCATCAAGCTCCAATGCCGATCGACCAAGGTGATGTGCCGGAGAATTTCGGCACATTTCAATGCAAATTGCTTAGATTTTAGCTTGTTTTGAATGCAATTATCTCCTATACTTATGTAATTTTAGTGTTTTTGTAGTACATAAGGTTTAAGGACCTAAGAGCATGGAAATGGAAGCAAAAGGCCACAAAAAGACAAGAAAAGAGCAAAATGCAGCACAAATGTGGAAATGCGGTCCAAAATGCGATCGCAAATCCTACATGCGAGCCGCATAATGTTCAAAGGATCGCAAACCAAAATAGAATGTTGGCCAAAATCCAGTGCAAGAAATACGGTCCAGAATGCGATCGCATAACAGGTTTGCGGACCGCATAATGGACCGCAAACTCATGGAGAGAAATGCTGATGGTGGAAACTGCGACGCAGAATGCGATCGCATATCTGGAATGCGGACCGCAAATCCACAATGCGACGACGGCCTGGAAACTAGGGTTCTGAAATGCGATGGGCATGAAGAGAATGCGGCATGTCTGTTATGCGATAGAAATGCGGTCGCATATTTGACCTGAAATGGCATTTTTGTCCGTTTTCTGTCCCGAATTTTGGTCCTCTATAAATAGATTTATTGTGATTTTGTGGGCTCATCTTGTCTGACTTTGAGACTACAATACAAGGTTTTTAATATTCTTCTCTTTTTGGAAGCTTTTGGTCAAGAATCTTTCACTTTGTAAGCTTTATGGCATTAAATATTCTCTTCATTTTGTATCTTATTATGAGTAGCTAACTTTAAATACTAATGTTGTGGACCCTAACTGGGTGTAATGTTAATGGGTGTTTACCATTTTGAATATATATATAATGGTTGGTTGATGTTCATTTACTTCTCATTCTTCATTTATTGTTGGTGGTTGCAAATACTAACAAGTGCCATTAAATTCTTGCTTTGCTTGGGAAAGTGGGTTAGAATTTGGTAGGAGTAATATCAAAGACTCAAGGAGTTAACCCTTGTTTAATAGAATCGCTTAGGAATAAGTGGGTTTTATTTGGCATATATTGATTGATCTTAATTGCAACTCTTTTATATTTGGAAGAATCATAAAGAGTAAATACTACCCAACTATTGGAAAATATTGGGTAGTCATTTAGAAATCATTTGCACATAAAAAAAGGACCTTCCATTAGAAATATATCATATTAACACCGGTAGCATTATATTTTATTGAAGGGGACACAACCGTGGTTTCTTTAATCCAATTAATTACATTCTAAATCTCAACATTAATTACTTCTTCAAATCACAATTATACCATGCTCTTGTTACAATTAACCGGATAGAATTAAGATTTAAGTCAAGTGATACACTAATCAAGTAGCTTTTCACACCTATTCCCTGTGGGATTCGACCCCAACCTTGTTGGGTTATTATATTTGACACCGACCGCCATACACTATTTATTAAAGTGTAATTTGAGCGTATCACAAGGCCTTCTTAGCTAGCAATGATGAGGATAAGGACCGGGGCTGGATGAGCCGGTTCGTACGAGTGAGGACCTCTGAAGTCACCCTGGAGGGGAAAATGCCGTTCTCGGAGAAGTGGAACCCTGATTGTAAGTGAAGTTTTTTCCCTAGTAGCTTCTGGTATTCCATTTTCGCATTGTGTGATGCCTTCATCTTTTTTTCAGCGGTTGCTTGGATGCCTCATGCAATTGCCGACCTCGAGGACTGGGTCAGTAAATTAGCTGCGACCTCCTCGTATGATGAGTGATGATGGCGTGACTTGGCGAGGGGCAGATGGGAAGCCAAACACCACGGTAAGTTCTTCTCACAAGTTTTCAATGCTTTCCCTTTTGCTGGATACATTACTTTTTTCATACCTATTTTCATTCATATCGGCATTGGAGATGTCTCTGAAATGATGCCAGCCCCACTAGGGGAGGAGTCCGAGTCCCTGATTCCGAAATCGGGGAAGGATAATAAGAGAAAAGGGTTTCGAAGCCCGAAGACCCCCAAGATGGAAGGGGTCCTACTCGAAGACGCAGGAAGAATCTTATCCATGTGGACATAGACTTAGTCCACTAGCTGAACGATGAAGAAGAAGACTAGGGCGAAGAATCGGCACTGGTGACCCGAACCAGAAAACCAAACAAGCCGTCAAGCCCTCCGAACCGGAGACCCTGCCTCATGGTGAGGAGACTCCAGAGAAAGACGCAGGCAAAGCCCGTGAATCATCCGAGTTCGAGGTTATTCCTCGACCATCAACAAACACACCAAAGGGGGCAGGTTCCGAAACCCCCATAGCCATACAGAGCGCCCCGAGCGATTTGCTCGGGGCCATGACAATAGGTCACTCTCCTCCTCTACCGGCTTATTCTGAGGAGGCAATAAGGGAAGCCCGAGCTTTGCGAATGCCTGACTTAAGCGGAGTCCCTAGTGAAGATGATCCTTTCTGTGATTGCTTCATTGGGTCGATGATGCCGCTGATCTCAACAATGCATCTAATCTCTTCGAAGAGGCTTAACGTCTTTACTCTCAAGTAAGTATTAATTCCTATCGTTGCAATTTCTTCTTCTCCCCTTATCCTAACTGACATCTCTTTTTTCTGCATAGGTCTTTACCAAGTTTAGGGCCGACCTGAGCCAATGTGAGGCCGAGCTCAAGAAGACCTCGGATGAAGGGAAGACCCTGAAGCTCTTTTGCAGTCAAAAGGAGGAGGAGCTCAAGGACCTTCGGGCTGACTGCCAAAGCTCGTAAAAATGAGGCCGAGCTAGACAAGCAAGTAACTGTCATTTTGAAAGAGCATGGTCTACTCGACCCAAATATAGAGGCTAATACTTCAGTGTCTCAGCTGTAACAAAAACTAGAGATGACCGGGCTGCTTCGAGGGGAAGTCGATCAGGTTAAGGGCGACTGTAATAAGTGGAAGGAAAATATGGATCGGCTTGCTGCGGAGAAAGAGGCTGCTCTAGCCAAACTGTCCTCGGTTGACACCCAGGTCCGGGGTGCTAAAGAGAAAATTTTGGCCCAGGCCAAAAGGATCGACGAGCTCGAGGTCAAACTTGCCGCAACCGGGTCTTAGGTTGCCGAAGCCAAGGCTGAGGTCGAAAATACAAAGGCCACGACTGATAAAACCGTTGTTGTGTACTTAAGAGATGCCGAGGCTGCTCAAATGGAGCTAAGGGAGGCCTCCGACTGGGAGAAACGGAGCAATGATTCGGCCAAGTGCCAATCCCGGAGGGAGACCCTCGAAGAAATCCATGCTCAAGGTTTCGACCTCACCGAAGAGATAGCTCAAGCAAAGGCGCTCAAAGCCGATGCCAAGTTTCTCTTCTCCTCCGACAACGATGATGATGACGAATGCAGCCAAGGCGGGTACGATAATGAAGATGGGCCCGAAGAGGAAGCTGCTCCTAAGGGAGAGACCAGCCCTGGGCATAGATAGGATTTTCCTTTCTCTTTTGTATTTTTCTTTTTGTTAGACCTTTTGTCGGTCTCTTGTACATATCCTTTTTCAAGTATATAAAAGAAGAATTTCCTTGAACATTTTCTCAATGTTTCTTGCCTTACAAAATTCTTGTAATAATTTCATTCTTTGAACGGTATGTTCGAGATTTTCTCTCGGACGGTTTCTTTGAAATTGCCGTGGTCGAGTTCGAATAAGGTTCGAACTTTGGGGCATAGACCTTTAAGGTCTCATGCCAGATAATGGTGAGTCCTCGATCCATAATCAAGTTATTATTTAGTTGGCTCGGGATAATCGAACCCTTGGATTCGGATCGGGAAAGAACAAGATCTCGAACCCTAAGTGTATCGGCCCTTAGGCTCTTTTAGATCGGGCCATTATGGCCTCTAAGAGATGGCTATTATTTCCCTTTTTCGGCTTAGAAGACTTAGTAAAAATTTATTTATGCGTTGGCATGCATTTTTTTTACCCATTGGGTTTTTTGAGGGTTTAGTGTCGATCGGAACCCTTTTGTTTTTTGTGCCTTAGCACAAGTTTGTATTTGAATATTTTGGTAGCTCTAAAGGTTTTTCGAGGGCTGATTTTATCGAAGCCCTTTGATTATTTTGCCGAGGGTAGCCTTTATTAACCGATTTTCAGAGAATTCGAAGGCCTATTTTTATTACAGGATTCGGACATCTCCGAGCCGCGTTATTTCGGTCGTAGCCTTTATGGTCGTAGCCTTCGGGTATGCCTCTTGGACTTGTCTCCCGATAACATTTCGAACTTGTTAGAAATGTTAGTCCCCGAGTATGATGGACTTGGCCTTTACATCGAGGGGTGTCTCTTTAAGGTCTTATGAATTCGAGTTTAGACAACTCAAATGTGTTGACTGTTGATGACAGTCCCCGAGTATTCGAGATGTATTTGCGTTTTGGCCATTGAGTCGTTTCTCACAGAATCACAAGTATGGAGCTCGTATAATATCAAATTTCTTTGAGACACGAAGTGTTTGATATAGAAAGAATGCTTCTTTGAATAATTCATACATGCGTACATGTTTTTCCATCGGGGATCAACTATTTTACATGGACACGGTTCATCTGACCGTTTGGCCTATTACAAAGTTTTCCTATCGAGGCCCTCTTTGGCGTGAAGTATTTTTCTCAAAAATATAACCTCCAAGGGTGAACCGCCGAGGGTGATGCCCCCAGTATTCGAGGTTGACTGAAAAGAAGCCTTGGATACTGTTGAATTCTCCTTAGGTAGCACATAGTTGTTGCCTCGTTAAAAACCTCATCGGAAAAACCCATTTGGGATAAAACCTGATCTAAGGGAAAAAGAGTGCAACGCATGCTTTAAAACCTAAGGTCTTCGTGTAGAAGGGTTCTCTCGACGTATTCGATCGAACACCTGCAATAAGTTAGTATCAAATATAAATGGACAAAGGGAGAAGGTCATACCTTAGCAATAATATCGTTTGAGTAGCAATACATTCCAATTGTTTGGCAATTGTTCGCCTTCGATTGTGCCAAGTTTGTAAGATCCTTTTTCGATGACTCCGTTGACTCCGTATGGTCCTTCCCGATCCGGGCTTAATTTTGCTTCATTCGGGTCTCGAGTATTGAGGGTGACTTTCCTTAGAACTAAGTACCCGATTCTGAAGTGTTGAAGTTTGGTTCTTCTATTATGATATCTCTCGATTATTTGCTTCTGTGTAGCCATCCGAACAAGTGCAGCTTCCCGTTTTTCATCTAATAGCTCGAGGCTAGTATTCATAGCCTCATGATTTGATTTCCTCGATGCATGTCAAAATCTGGCGCTGGGTTCTCCGACCTCGACTAGAATTAAGGCCTCAGAGCCATATACTAAAGAGAACGGGGTTGCCCCGTGCTGGACTTTGATGTTGTTCGATATGCCCAAAGAACCTCGGGTAGAACTTCTCTCCATTTCCCTTTAGCGTCGTTCAACCTTTTCTTTAAGTTTTGAATGATAGTCTTATTTGTCGATTCGGCCTGTCCGTTTCTGCTCGGTGATACGGCGTTGATAAGACCCTTTTTATTTTGTGTGCTTCGAGGAACTCCGTTACCTTATTGCCGATAAATTGCTTCCCATTGTCGTATACGATTTCGGCAGGTATCCCGAATCGACACACGATGTGGTCCCAAATGAAGTCTATAACTTCTTTTCTCTGACCTTCTCGAAGGCCTGTGCTTCCACCCATTTAGAAAAGTAGTCGATCATAAACAAAATGAATTTAGATTTACCTGGGGCTGTTGGTAGAGGGCCGACGATGTCCATTCCCCATGTCATGAAAGGCCATGGGGACAAGGCTGAATGAAGTTGCTCTCCGGGCTGATGAATCGTCGGTGCAAACCTTTGACATTTATCACATTTTCTAACAAACTCCTTAGTGTCTTTTTCCATGCTATCCCGGTAATATCCTGCTCTAATAATTTTGCGAATCAAAGACTCGATGCGGGAGTTGTTTCCACAAGTGCCTTCGTGGATCTCTTGTAAGACATAATCGGTATCCCCCGGCCCTAAACATACCGCCAATGGTCCATCGAACTTCCTCCTGTATAACGTTCCATCTTCATCCAATGTGAACCGGGCAGCCTTGGTTCGTAGGGCCCTCGACTCTTTATGGTCCAATGGGAGCTTTCCATTTTTAAATACTCAATATACTTATTCCTCCAATCCCAAGTCAAAATTGTAGAATTTATCTCGGCATGACCTTCCTCGACCACATATCTCATTAATTAGATGGCAGTCCCCGGGATAATATCATCTTCTTCGACCGACGATCCCAAGTTTGCAAGTGCATCGACCTCACTGTTTTGTTCTCAAGGTACATGGTCTAGAGACCACTCCTTGGAGCGGTGTAAGGTTACCTGTAGCTTGTCCAAATACCTTTGCATCCTATCCTCCGAACTTCGAAGCTTTTGTTTACTTGGTTTACCACAAATAAAGAATCACACTTGGCTTCAATGACTTCTGCCCCCAAGCTTTTAGCTAGCTCCAGACCTGCAATCATGGCCTCATACTCGGCCTCACTGTTAGTCAACCTAGGATTTTTGATAGACTATCTAATAGTGTTGCCTGTGGGTGGCTTCAAAAAAATGCCAAGCCCGGACCCTTTCACATTAGAGGCCCTGTCTGTGAAGAGGGTCCATACTCCCGATGATGTACCCGATTTTAGTAGAAGTTACTTTTCCACTTTGGGTACGAGGGTTGGCGTAAAATCGGCCACGAAGTCTGTTAAAATTTGACACTTAATGGCTGTTTGGGGTTGATACTCGATATCGTACTTGCCAAGTTCGACGGCCCATTTGACCAACCGGCCCGATAGTTCGGGCTTGTGCAAAACATTTCGGAGTGGTTAAGTGGTTATCACACATATATGGTGACACTGAAAATATGGTTTTAATTTTCTAGATGCGCTTATTAATGCAAGTGCCAATTTCTCTAAGTGTGGATATTTAGTTTCAGCATGTCCTAGAGTCCGACTTACGTAATAGACAGGAAACTGCGTACCTGGCTCTTCTTGGACTAGCACACCACTTACTGCTATTTCGGACTCTACCAAGTATAAGTACAACTTCTCATCCACCTTCGGAGTGTGAAGCAGAGGTGGGCTCAATAAGTATCGCTTCAATTCCTCCAATGCTTGCTGGCATTCCGGGGTCCATCAGAAATCATTTTTCTTTTTGAGTAAGGAAAAGAACCTGTGGCTTCGATTTGATGACCTCGAAATGAATCGGCCCAAGGCAGCTATCCGTCCTGCTAGCCTTTGTACGATTTTCGCGCTATCTACGATGGTGGTATCCTCGATGGCCTTGATCTTTTTGGGGTTGATTTTGATTCCCCGATTTGACACCATGAAGCCGAGGAACTTGCCCGACCCGACCCCGAAGGCACATTTTTCTGGGTTAAGCTTCATGTTGTACTTCCTCAAGATCTCGAATGTTTCCTACAAATGAGTTAAATGGTCCTCTGTGCGCAGGGACTTAACTAGCATATCGTCAATGTAAAATTCTATTAATTTACCTATCTGTTCCTCAAACATTTTTTTAACTAGGCGTTGGTATGTAGCTCCTGCATTTTTTAGCCCGAAAGGCATAACATTTTAACAGTATGTTCCATACTTAGTGATAAATGAGGTCTTCTCCTGGTCTTCCGGGTTCATCTGAATTTGATTGTACCCGGAATAGGCATCGAGAAAGGTAAGGATCTCGTGGCCAGCCGTGGCATCGATCATGGGATCGATGTTAGGCAGTAGAAAAGAGTCTTTAGGGCATGCCTTGTTTAAATCCTTGTAATCTACGCACATTCTATGTTTGTTCCCTTTTTTAGGGACTACGACTACATTGGCTAACCATTCGGGGTATTTTACCTCCCGTATGGACCCTATTTTAAGAAGTTTAGTTACCTCATCCTTTATGAATGCATGTTTCATCTCGGACTGGGGCCTTCTCATTTGCTTCATCGGTTTGAACCTGGGGTCGAGGCTTAACCGGTGTGTTGTTATCTCCGGTGGGATTCCTGTCATCTCTAAATGGGACCAAGCAAAACAATCCATGTTATCGATAAGAAATTGAATGAGTTTTTTCCTGAGTTCGGGGGTTAACCCCGTTCCCAGGTATACCTTTCGTTCGGGTAGATGCTCGATCAGTATCACCTGTTCCAGCTCTTTGACCGTTGACTTGGTTGCATCTGATTCTTCGGGAACAACGAAAGTTCGAGGAGTAAGAAAATCCTCTTCTTCTTCTTCTTCGATTACCTGTTTCTCCGATTCGGTCGAAGCTGGTGACGGTGATTTCTATTTGGCCATCTGCTTATCTTTAGTGCTCGATTTTTCTGAGGTCACAGGCATTGATATCAGCGTCACCTCATCGACTGCAAACATTTCCTTTGCAGCGTGTTGTTCCCTATAAACTGTTTTCACACCATCCACTGTTGGGAATTTCATCATTTGATGAAGGGTCGACGGTACTGCCCTCATGTTGTCGATCCATGGCCTCCTGAGTAGTGCATTATATCTCAAGTCGCCTTCAATGACATGGAATTTTGTATCTTGGATGGTCCCGGCCACGTTTACTGGTAGGATTATCTCCCCCTAAGTTGTTTCACTTGCCATGTTGAAGCCGTTTAGGACTCGAGATGCAGGCACAATTTGGTCCTGCAGGCCGAGCTGCTCTACGACCCTCGATCTGATTGTGTTGCTGAACTAGCTGGATCCACTAGAACACGTTTAACTTGAATTTTATTTAGCAAAACAGAAATTACCAGTGCGTCGTTGTGCGGTTGAGAAATGCCCTCCGCTTCTTCGTCATCGAATGACAGGACGCCTTCAGGTTCATAGCTCCGAGTCCTCTTTTCTCTGGTGATTGACAACTTGGTACGTTTGAATATAGGTCCTTGTGGAACATCGACCCCGCCAACGATCATATGAATTACATGCTGCGGTTCTTCCTGCTCATTCTTTCTATTAGCGTCTCTTTCTCTGAAATGATTCTTAGCTCGATCACTGAGGAACTCTCGAAGGTGGCCTTCATTGAACAATCGATCTACCTCCTCCCTCAGTTGTCTACAGTCTTCGGTCCTATGGCCATGCGTGCCATGATATTTACACATCAAGTTCGGGTTTCTTTGAAAAGGGTCAGTTTATATAGGTCTGGGCCACCTAGTGTCTTTGATCCTTCCGATAGCCGATACAATCTCCGATGCATAGCCACTGAAATTATACTCCGATAATCGAGGTGCTTCCGCGGGATCGGTATGTTTGTCAAAATCATTCTTACTCATAAGTCCCCTAGAATTTTGCCCTCGATCATTTCTCGATCGTTCCGAGGAGGGTTGCGCCCCGAACCATTATTTCTCCAATCTGCGACATATGGCTGATACCGTTCTCTGTTCGACATTGGTTCCCTATCAGTATCCCTAAGGGCTTTAAGTGCCAATCTGTTTGGATGAACTGAACCCGAGGGGGCTCCTAGTTGGTCGTCCTCGATCCTGATCTTCGATTGATAACGATTATGCACATCTGCCCAAGTTACAGCTGGATACTCGATCAAATTTTGCTTCAACCACCGTGACGCTATCGAACTCTGTTCGTTAAATCCCTAGGTGAAAGCTTGAAATGTTACGCCCCGCAGTATTACGTCGATGTTATGCTCTGCAGTAATATATTACGATGATGTTACACCCATCAGTATTACATTACGGTGATGTCACGTTTCGTAGTATTAAGTTACGATGATGTTGCACCCTGAAGTATTGTACGTTAAAATTTCGTTTTGAGTTAACCGATGTAGGCTCGTTGATGATATCATCTTGACGTTAACGTACTTACGCTATTTATAGCAAGCGATAAATAAGTGTTATGAAGAATAAGGGGGTACACGGATTAAAAAAAATGAGTTTCGTTGAAAGTGGTCAATTTGGAATAAAATACGGGTCGAGCAATAATACACGATATTTATGGACTAGTACCATACAAGGTACCCCATAGTCATGATAGTAAGGTGTATAAGGTATGTTAAAAGAGAGTAGTATTTTAAGTAATTCGAGATAATTTTTAAATTATGCGGGTAATTAATTAATTACCGAGTAACGGGACATTACCCAGTTAACTAATAAATGGGTAAGGATATAATAATCTTCACCTACCCTTCCACGTGGCATAAAGCCACAATGGCAAAAGATGACTCTTGGTCACCTTGCCACATGGCTGCCATGTAGTAACCAAATGATGACTTAAGTTAAAAGTCTTGATAAGAATTGAAAATCTTATCCATGAACTTAGTAGGAAATCCTTGTAAAAGGCCAAAACACAATCTGCCTTTTAGCTTAATAAGCCAAGAACGTTAAGCAGAAGCATTTCATTTCAAATGAAAGCTTCATTAAGAGCAATTTCGTCCAAAATTGGTTACAACTATTCCCATCTCCGGAAACACTTATATTTTGATGAAAATAGAAAAGGCGGACAGTTTGAAGCCATGTGACTGAACTAATCTCTTGAATTCATATAAGAACTAAGGTGTAAGAATCTTAATTTGAATTGTTCAAGCTATGATAGTCAACTGATTTAGAGCCAACAAAGTAAGCAACTTGGAATTTTCTTGTGACGTTATATTTGTACTAAAAGTATATGGAAATTTGTTCAAGTCAAACCAAAAATGGAGTTTTCAATGGAAGTATTAGATGAATCTTCAAGTTGGCAGTGACAGATTCAAGGGTCACTCTCATGGCTTTAAGAATCTTTCGTCTTGGAGTAGCTGGATATTTCTTGGTTGAATAGTTATGAGCAATTAAGGTATGTTAAGGCACTTCCTTCCTTCTTTTGCATTATCTAATGTGAAATGAATACGCCATTTCATATTGAATCTACTCCTAGCAACTAAGGTTGTCCATGTTGTTCTTTCCGTACAAAGTTATTCTAAGAAAGTATGTACGATCCGTAAGTCCTAGTGAAGTTCATATTGAGGGTATGTGTGTCCATAATGTTCTTACGTCACTCCGAAAGGTTTAGAACGTGATCCCATGAGTCGAGCATGCATTATATATATGTATCTATTTTACTCTACCGAGCCGCGCTATAGTAGGCCGGGTACGACACCTATTGTGCAACCACTAATTAGTTGGGTTTACCGAGCTCCACGTGGCCGGGTATGATTCTACCGAGCCTTATGATGGTCGAGTACGTTTTTACCGAGTCCTCTTTGAGGCCGGGTACGATATGATGATGATGATGATGCCCACAGAGGCGTATGTTTTTAAAAGTTTATGTATATATATATATATATTATGCATTTCATGTTAGTAGCCCCAGAGGCACTCAGATGTTGCAGGTTGTATCTCCTCTATCTCTCTTTACATTACTGTTGTTGTTTATGCTTTCCTACCTTACATACTCGGTACTTTACTTGTACTGACATCCCTTTTGCCTGGGACGCTGCATTTCATGCCCGCAGGTCCCGATAGACAGGTCGAGAGCCCTCCAAGTAGGCTATCAGCTCTGCAGAAGATGTTGGTGTGCTCCATTTGCTTCGGAGTTGCTCGTTTGGTTAGTATGATTTAGACGTGTATTGTTTGGTATGGCGGGACTCTGTCTCGACCTTTATGACATTTAAATACTCTTAGAGGCTTGTAGACATATGTCGCGTATGTGAAAGATTGTACGGCCTTGTCGGCCTATGTCTTGATTTATAAATAATTATGTTGGCCTATTAGGCCCGTATGTCACGTGTATATGATAATGTAATAAGAAAGATATGTTACATTGGTACTCGGTTGAGTAAGGTACCGGGTGCCCGTCGCGGCCCATCGGTTTGGGTCGTGACAAAAGTGGTATCAGAGCAGTTCTATCCTAGGTAGTCTACAAGCCATGTCTAGTAGAGTCTTGTTTATGGGTGTGTCGTGCACCACACTTATAAGCAAGAGGCTACAGGGCATTTAGGATTGTCACTTTTTCTTCTTACTCTAGATCGTGTGGTATAGCTAACTTATAAGAATTCAAACTCCGAAATTCTATTTCATTCGTAATAAGACAATACCTACATCCGGAAAGAAGGTTGGAAAGAGAGATAGTTGAGAAAGAGTTGAGTCAGAGGAATTGGAATTTTGTATGATGCCTACGATAAGTAAATGTGAGGTGTTTAGCAGATCATGGGTATACCGAAAGGTGTAAGCTTTCTGATAAGAAGAAATAAGGCAAGAATGCCTATCCATCTTTATGGTGAAAGACAATGAGAGATTAAGAAGATAAATACAAGTTTCAACAAGTAAAAGAAGCAAGATGAAGAAGAGTACGGGGCGCCCAGTTAATGAAGGTTAACAACATTTATAATGAGGCAGAGGAATATAAGATTTTTGAGTTATATTCAACAGTAATAAAGGTTTATACAATTGGTGGCACCCATTCTAGATATGCCACATGGGGATTAACAGAAGTAGTATAAGAAGATATGGTGGACGAATTGTTTGCGTCAGTTGACATTTCCGAAGGATATTGCAAATATGCTAATAGATCTCTTTATGAGACACCAGATGGTGCCCTCTGAAATAGAGCAACCAGATATGAGTACTACAAAGACATGCACTATAATCCTTGAAGGGATAAATATTACCTTAGTGTGGCTCGCGTCCCTAGTAAAGCGAGAATGTTAAGCAATTTGAAGAGCCACTGGATGGAGCAAAGGGAATCTAAAGGCAAAAGAATGTCTTGTTCGAGTTTTCAGAATAAAGTGATTGACAGAAATGTTAGCAAGAAAATAAGAAGAGAGTTAATGGAGCATTATGAGTAAGATGTGATACATGGATGACAACGGTAGATTAAAAAAATGACAATATTACAGAGCTTATAGTCAAGTGAAGGGAAATACAAGAGGTGACAAGCCTTCAGACAACAAAAGAGCATAGGCCATAAAGTCATATCGTCACTTTAAGAAATAAGTTCGTGGCTCTAACACGACTATCAGAAGGAAAAGTTAGACCCCATAATAATAGAAATTAGTGTGGATTGGTGAACAAGATAAACTAAACATAAATTAGGAACTGAGTGATTTGATAATGGTTGGCATCATGAAAATTTCAGATTGCATTCTGGGAATAATAGAATGGACGATAGAAGAATAACCTTTAAAGGTCATTCAGGAAGACGCTTCCCTAAAGCAAGCAATGTGAGCAACGGTAAGATTAAGCGACTTTTGTGCCAGTTACACTAAATGTCACCATCGTGAGTGAGGAAATTTTGTTATCCTTGGTACAGAAGGATTACCGCAAGGAGAATAAGGGTCATTGACGATGTGAAAAGACACCAAAGATGAAGAGGAAAACATATATAGGCAGGTCGTCATAGCTCCAAGTCTTAGTACTCCCCAAAAGGGGGGAATATGGAGTAATAAATGAAGAATGCGGTAAACACACAAAAAAAAAGGAATGAGATTACACTTATTCAGCTCCTACGTATATGCTACAATTCCAGAACATTATGCAAACACGACATCGATGAAAGGAAGTAAGGGTCTCTGCCCGAGATGTTATTGATAGAAAAGGAATCAGTGCGAGACATAAGTTAAGACAAAGGAAATAACCCAAGAAAGATTTCGCAGTATATTGACATGAGAATGGGCCAACGAGTAGTTAGTGGTTGATTCAGGAAGAGCCTAGTCACGACTAGATAAGAAGTTACAGACAAATCAACAGATCATGCAAGATAAATGTAGTAAACCCCAATATGGAGAATTCAGTCCCGCAGTTATGACATTGTAATACTTGAGATATATTCATATAGGAGTTGGAGAAGTTAAAAAGGTATTATATGAGTGTTACAGAAATAAAAGAGTGCGCCACTAGGAAGACGGTCAAAATATCGGTCCAGAAGCAACCCTACAAGAACAAGGGCGTGAAGATAAGTAACTACAGATAAGTATATGCTGTTGATACCCAATTTTTCCCTATGTATTTTATATACAAAATACTTTCAAAATAACATACATGCATATATAAGCATGCCCAAGAGTTTGGTATTTTTTCCTAATTTTTAAAGATTTTAAAATCGATTTATTGTCTATTTTATCAGTACAAAATCCAATAATTATTCCCAAGATTATCATTTTGGTGAATAATTTATTTTATTTTTCTCATATTTGCACCAAAATATAATTAAGGTGATTTTTGCATATTTTACTAATTTATTTGATATTTTTTAAAGCTAAATTGCATATAATTGTAATTATAGCCTATTTTACGATTAATAGTTTTTTTATAATTGTAAAATTAGCTCCAGTATTTTTAAATTTATATTTATGCACTATTAATTGTTTAAGTATTTATAATTTACTTTTAAAATCAGCTTTAGTATTAAAAAGGGAAAATTGACTATTTAATATCTAGCCCCATTTCTGTTTCAATTATAGCCCTATTTCATTTCAATTTTGGCCCCTAAATTAACCCAATTCTACCCAATTAATCAGCCCAATTTCAGTCCGAACCCAACCCGTTCCCCACCTACCCGTCTTAATCTGGACCGTTGATCACTCAAGATCAACGACCAAAACTTACCCTTCCATAATTAAGCCTAACAACCTACCCTAATCCCCCTCATTCTCACCGGACCCGCCGCCCTGAAATCCCAAAACACTCTCAAATCCTCTCAACAACTCTCCGATACCGTAGCTTCCTCCCACCTTCCTTCACTGGATTTTCACCGGAATCCATGGCTTCCCAGGCCATGGATGGTCTCTACCCACCCTCTCCACCATTAGACCTTGAGTGTTCGAGGTCTGGAAGGCTGACTTCGATGGTTCTCCCTCCGATCTTCTCC
Source organism: Nicotiana attenuata (assembly GCF_001879085.1). Classification (NCBI taxonomy): domain Eukaryota; kingdom Viridiplantae; phylum Streptophyta; class Magnoliopsida; order Solanales; family Solanaceae; genus Nicotiana; species Nicotiana attenuata. Next base: position 82,730 of record NW_017670439.1, read on the forward strand.
AATCTTCGATTCCATGGCTTCTCCGGCCATGCTCCAGCACATTCGAGACCCAGGAGCCTGATTCTTGACCTCTCCGACTCAAGATCGGACCTGTCTCTAAGCCTTTCTCATTTCTAGGGTTTCTTCAAAACCCTAAGCCATTCGAGGTTCTTTCACCGTTATTTGTTTAGATCTATGCTGTGTCTATGTTTTTCTTGCCATCTAGAGTGTTTTCCCCAAAAGTTTTTGTCTAAATCGTTTCTCTCCGATTTTAGGGTTTCTAAAAGGATTTTTGAAAAAAAAAATCTTTCTGATTCTTTTTCTTCTTTGCTTTATGTGTGTTTGTTTACACCCTTCTCGTATGATTTCTTTTATTTTATGCATATATTGTCTTTTACCTCTTCTTTTCTACTCCTGCTATGTTTTCACTACTCTTCTGCTATGTGTGCCTACCGTTTGATTTTTTGGACTCTGTTCATGTTCTTACATGCTTCACTCTACTTGTGTTCAAGTTTGTATTATTTCCTTCTTCTGAACTCGTTTAGGCTCTGAGTTTTCTCAAATATGTTCTTCATGATTTTTCTTCCTTTGTCGTTCAAGCATGCTATCATATCTGTTTTTGTTGAGACTCTGAAACAAATGGTTTGCTTTCCATCTCTAATTCAATTATGAAACCCTAGGATTTGGGGGTTTCCTTTGACGACTTTGATTTTTGTGTTCAAATCAGGGTTCCGCATTGGGACCCTGGACTCTCAGACTGATTATGAGTCTGCAGATTGAACCTGCATCTCCTTGCTTATAATTCTGAATTTTTCTTTGGTTAAATTCTCTTTTAAATAACTTAAAAGTCTCTCCTTGATTACATATTCGTGTGTTTATATATGAGAACTCTTCTTTCAAAAAAGGGCTTTGCCAACTACTGATTGATCCCGAATTCCTTCAATTGTGTTCACTTGATTGTTACTGGTTTTCCCTAATTGAACCTTTCTTTACCCCTTTTCCTGACTTGATTCATTCAAGTAAAAGTTTGAAATTTTAATTTTTACTGGTTTATTCCCTTTCCTTTTTTTTTACAAACCGCGTACTATTAGTTTGTTGCCTTAAATAGCTTCTATGTACTTACCCTTTATTATACTACTGGAAAAATATTTTTTCAAAACCCCTTTCCATAATTGTTTTTACCCGTTTGAAATCAGAATCCCTTAACTAAAGGGGGACTGATTGCAATATTATTTCCTTACCTTTTTTCTTGCTTATTTGCTGCATTATAAAAGGGGCTCGACCCTTCTGCATTGAAACAAGTTTTAAGCTCTAAAAAAACTTTACAACTCTAGAACTTTGAACTTCTAAATCCCAAAAGTTCAATGCTCATACTCTCACACACCCACTTTCAGTCTCAATACTCTTGCAAACTCTCTACTCTCTGCTGAGACTTTTGTACTGCTTTGCTTGCAACTTGGCTTTTCAAGACTGCTGTTTTACTTACCTGTTTTCCCTGAAATTGGTATGTCTCCATTTGATTTCAGTTCCTTCACTATGTGTTTACTTTACAGTTGTCCTATTGCTGTCTACTTTGCTGTTCATATTCTGTATTAAACATGTTACTTTCTTTTATGTTCATTGTCTGTTATGAATCCCCCATACCCCCATTCCCTTTTGTGTGCTGAGTTAAAGTTCATGGCCTGGCAGTATCCAAATTGCTGCCCAGGTCTGAACCTGACCTTCAATAGGTCCTAACTCTCAAATTTAAGCTGACAGGCTGGTCAGGGGTGTGCCAGTATCCTAGTTGCTGGGCATGACCACTAGTTTGTTACGGCCTTCCCTGATTCCCCCTCTATTGCACTTACACTTATTCTTAGACTCTATGTTCTGTCCCCCTCCTATGAGCCTTGCCTTGGGGACCTTGAGTTCCCTCTAAACTTGGACATTTGAGGGCTGGCCATTCCACACTGCAGCATAATCTGATCCTGCAAATGTAATTGGGTGTAAGCACTGTCTGGAGTTCATGAAGCTCCTTGGAACTCTGACACACCCAAATGAGAAAGGCTTTGGAAATCTGATCTTTGGAAGTTGGTTTATTTCATGTTTCAGACTAGAAGTCTGAATTAGGCTCTCCTTGGTTAATCTCTGATGTAATTTTTATTTACTTTTCTGGATTCATTCAAGTTGTAATAATTTTGTAATACTTATGGGGTGTATAGTAAACAATGGGGGAGGGTCTCTCATGTTATGCATATGGGGTGGATATCATGTTTTAGGTCTTTATTTCCGCAACCACAACACTTTCGTTTATGTTTCTGCATATAGAGATCCCGCCTATAGATTTTTTCCATATAGATATCCTGCCTATAGTTTATTTCAATACTGCATATAGAGATCCTGCCTATAGTTTATTTCATTTCAGCATACAGAAGCCATGCCTATAAGATTCTGCATTTCAACATATAGAAGCCATACCTATAAGTTTCTGCATTTCTGCAGATTCATATGACATTAGGCAAAACAATCCATAGGCTAAGGTATAATCAATTGCATCCTAGATACCATGCTCATAGGATTCCTGCACTTGCATAACCGTTTTAAAATCAGTAACGCTTAGAATTCATGCCTATAGGAGCAGTCGTTTAAATTTGATTCATCCGCAAGTCTAAAATCAGTAATAATATTGTTAACATCTGCGGAATCGGTTCATCTCTAAAATCAGTAATCCTCCCTTAAAATCAGTATGTATCACCTTGTTAGACATCATGCCTATAGGTCTCACCTAGGCAAACTATTAGGTAATCAATTAATTATACCAGTCTTTAATAATCACAACCAGCAGGCAGGCTTAATTCGGACTTCTTATCTGAAAATATGTAATAAATCAGCCACCCGCCCCCTTTTTCATTTAAGTTTAATTAAAGACCTAACGAGTACTTGCAAGTCATGCTAAACAATTTCTGTTTTGAATGAGGAGGCCCCTTTTGAGCCTTAACTGCTATGTGTTTTCCCCTTAATTGCTCTTATGTGTTTTGTTTGTCGCACTAGATTTTGGCCTTTAAACTTCAAAAGCCAATATCCCTTCCCTTTAGGAATAGTAGTCCCAACAGCCTCCGGGATTGCGCTCTTCCTATATTATTACCCCCTTAATCCGAAAAAGGCATATTTGCGGTAAACCAGTCGATCAACGGTGTAGTCGACAGGTTCCGTGCCTTTCCCCCTTGAGTTGTCCGCTTAAGGGTACCAAGTCTAATACCCCATAGAAACCATTTCCCTTTAAAATTGTGCATACATCATGTTCAAACTTAGCCGAGTCAGTTATGCGGTCCGCATAATGACTCTTTAAGATAGCCTTGTCCAAAGTCCACTGGGTTTCCTTGAAGCCCAAACGGACACTACCACGTTCTGTGCATTCATTTGGAGAACTAAATGCTTCTTATGCTAATTATTGATGTTAAATAGTCGAGTCCGGTGGGGGAAATGCGCCTAACCTTATGTTTTGCAGAAAATGAGGCACGAAGTCCCCAGATTTGGCATGGTCACCAATATCCACCCCAAGTTGTTGAGTTGGTGGGGAGATCTCCATTCCAGCGATCAAGCTCTTGTCAGAAAGTATCTAGGAAACTTGCCTTCTCTCCTAGACATTCAACCTAACAGCAAATCATAGAAGCTGCAACTTTGTTTTGGGACTGTGATAGATCGGTGTTTCTCTTCGAGGACATAGAAATGACACCTTTACTCGAGGAAATAGGAGGACTAGCTAGGATACCATGGGAAACTCCGGGTTTGCTAATGCCGGAAAATCGTAAGGGTAGGGGTTTTCTTAAGATGATGGGTCTAAAGAAGAATCCAGACTTGACATGTTTGGAGAAGTCTTACATTCCCTTTGACCATTTGTATGAAAGGTACGGCCATAGCAAATCATACCGTACCTATCCGGACGAATTCGCCATCACCTCATTGGGGCACATCCACCGAAGGGTATTTGTGTTTATATTATGTTTCTTGGGGATGATAGTTTTTCCGACAAAGAAAGCAAGAATCCATACCAGACTGACCATGGTCACCAAGACCTTGATGGAAGGAATTAACGGGCAGCCATTCAGCCTTGTGCCAATAATAGTTGCAGAAATATACCGAGCCCTAGAAAGATGTCAACAAGGGGCCACACATTTCGAGGGATGTAATTTTCTACTCCAACTATGGCTCATGGAGCACCTCCAAAGGAGTGAGTACCGGCAGGAAATCCATCGTAGAGACTGGGATGATCATATCGCTTTTCATCACCCAAAGCGGATGAATTATATGCACAACATGTTCGCCCAACCAGAGAATGCTAGAGAGTGGGTCGAGCTCTTTGACAATCTTACTGAAGACCAAGTGCAATGGATATTCGAATGGTTCCCTACTGAAGAGTTCATCGTCCGATCTTGGGATGCACCGTTTCTTATACTCACCGGTCTGAGAGGAACTTATCCTTATGTCCCTCTCCGAGTCATGAGGCATGCAGGAAGAAAGCAGGTTATACCAAGGGTTGACAGGATGAGCCATTTTCGAGCCGACTTCCAAGATGACGACAGTCCGTACAAGTGCCAGGCTCAGCATATGTGGCATAGCAAAATTGTCTTGGGAAGAGACACCATCGAGCCAGATCGCTACCATGCTGGTTGTACTCCACACTATCTAGGCTGGCTGGAGGACAATCACAACGATTTGGGTCAGCCCGGATTTGTTCGAGGTCACAGGGTCATCGACGAAAAGGCTGAAGTACAGGTTAAGTACAACCAATTGCGCAAGAGGATTCGGGAATGCGAAAGTGAGCACCAGGAAATTCAAGAAGCCAATCAAAAAATAATTGTAGAATGGAAGGATATGGCTGTCAGCGTCGACAAACGACTGGTCTATTTAGAGCAAGGTATAGTGGAACTGGAAAATAAGTTTCTAAAGAGGATCGAAGACTGCCGAGTTGCTGAAGGGAATGAAGGAGGACACTTGGCTAGAGCCTACTTGCTGCTGGGACTACGTGAGCTGGTGAAGCTGTTCGATGGAGCTAAAGATGCCGAGTCTGGGGAAGGTCCTTCTGGGACCAAGTAGTTAGGAGTCTTTTCTTTGCTTTAAATGTAATAAGGCCAATGGCCATTAGTGACATTTTATTTTCTGCTATTTTAGTGTCGTTTTGGGATTCGTCTTATTCTTATCAATAAAATGAGGCATTTAGCATTATAAGTTCTCCAAATCAACTTGTCGCTAGGCCTATCTTGGGCACAACGAGGCTCCCAAATTAGGACACGATTTATATTCTTGCACTATGTGTTTAAATATTGCAACGTTGTCTTCTTACGACCCTCACTAACTTGTTACCTTTTTCTTTACTTTTGTTTTATTCCCCTCCCCAAAGGTTAGTTCGTGCACTCTGGCATCGTCATNCGCCTTTGTAAAAAGGGGGCATCGACAGCATGGCGACTCCGCTGGGGAGTTCTTTAAGGCTTTTACCATTTCATGCTATGTGTGACTTTATGTTTCTTTACATATCTTTACTTGTTTAAATGCCTTTAAGTATTTATTCTTTCTTCTACTACGAAACTAACTTGGTTCTTTGTTTCTTTTCTTTAATGCTTTCTTTTACCGCTTTCCTTCAATACTGTTGTATTACGAGCAATTATTGTAATCATTACTTTATGAACGTGAAAGTACATGACAATTTGTTAATTATTGTATTGCATTTTTTTCAACATCATATTCCACTCGTGCCAAACAAAATACCATAGCAACGCTTATAATGAGTGGTTGCTCTCTTCCGATATTATCACCCCTTAAATCCGGCAAAGGCATATTTGCGGTAAAACCAGTCGATCAACCGTGTAGTCGACGGTTCCGCGCCTTTCCCTCTTGAGTTGTCTGCTCAAGGGTACCAGTTTAATACCCATAGAAACCATTTCCCTTTAAAATTGTGCATGCATCATGGTCAAACTTAGTCGAGTCAGTTATGCGGCCCGCATAATGACTCTTTAAGATAGCCTTGTCCAAAGTCCACTAGGTTTCCTTGAAACCCAAAAGGACACTACCACGTTCTGTGCATTCATTTGGAGAACTAAATGCTTCTTATGCTAATTATTGATGTTAAATAGTCGAGTCCGGTAGGGGAAAGGGCCTAACCTTTTGTTTTGCAGAAAATGAGGCACGAAGTCCCCAGATTCGGCATGGTCACCCACATTCACCCCAAATTGCTAAGCTGGTGGGAAGATATTCATTCCAGTGATCAAGCTCTTGTCCGAAAATATCTAGGAAACCTACCTTCTGTCCTAGAAATTCAACCCGACAACAAAATCATAGAAGCTTCCACTCTATTCTGGGACTGTGATAGGTCGGTATTCCGCTTCGGAGACATTGAGATGACACCTTTGCTTGAGGAGATAGGAGGACTGGCTGGAATATCGTGAGAAACTCCGGGTTTGTTGATGCCGGAAAATCGCAAAGGTAGAGGTTTTCTCAAAATGAAGGGTCTAAAGAAGAATCCTGACTTGACATGTTTGAAGGAGTCGTACATTCCCTTTGACTATCTGTACGAAAGGTACGGTCACAGCAAATCTTACCGTACTTATCCTGACGAGTTCGCCCTTACATCATTGGGGCATATCCATCGAAGGGTCTTTGTCTTCATGTTCTGTTTCTTGGGGATGATAGTGTTTGCAATGAAGAAAGCAAGAACCCATACCAGGCTAGCTATGGTCACCAAACTCTAATGGAAGGAATTGACGGACAACCATTCAGTCTCGTGCCAATGATCGTTGCAGAAATATACCGAGCCCTAGAAAGGTGTCAACAAGGAGCTAAACATTTCGAGGGATGTAATTTGCTACTCCAACTATGGCTCATGGAGCACCTCCAAAGGGGTGAGTACCGACAGGAAATCCATCGTAGAGACTGGGACGATCATATCGTCTTTCATCACCCGAAGCGAATGAATTACATGCCCAACATGTTCGCCCAACCGGAGAATGCTAGAGAATGGGTCGAACTCTTTTATAATCTGACTGAGGACCGAGTGCAATGGATGTTCGAGTGGTTCCCTGCTGAAGAATTCATCGTTCGATCTAGGGATGCGCCATTTCTGAAATTGATCGGTTTGAGGGGGACCTACCCTTTTGTCCCTCTTCGAGTTATGAGACAGGCTGGTAGGAAGCAGGTTATACCAAGGGTCGACAAGATGAGTCACTTCCGGGCTGACTTCCAGAACGACGATAGTCCGCACAGGTGCAAGGCTCAACATATGTGGTGTGAGCACGTGATTTTTGCCCTAAGCAATAATTCCCAAAATGTCAAACAAAACAATTTTTTCTAGTATTTTATAAATTTCTGTGAATTTTGTGGCATGCTTTGGTAACTGTTGCATTTTTATTTGTGCATTTTAATCCATATGAAAATACCAAAAATATGCATTGGCATTTAGGGATTTAGTTTCACAGTTTTAGTAATTAGTTTTAGAATAAAATGTAAAGAAAATTGCAAGAAAATAGTTTCTTTGCATTGTTAATTATTACATTTATCTTTAAATAGAGTTTTAAATAATAATTTTAGGAGTTAAATAGCTTAATTAGGTCTTTTGCTTTGTTTTAGCATTTTATAAAATCAGAAAAAATAAATAAATACAAAAATACAGAAAAAAAAAAGAAAAAAAAAGAAGAAAATTAAAACTGGTCTCAAGTAGAGACCAAATTTGGGCCAAAAATTAGTTAGCCCAAACACCCCACCCCAACCTAGCCCAAACGCCCCTATCCGGTCTAGTCCTCCCCCATAACAAAACGACGTCGTTTTGACGTCGTTTAATCACAACCATCCATTTCCCCAAATCCAATGGCCACGATTAACTCCCAAAATGAAATAAAACTGTCCGAATTATATACAAAAAATTAAAACACAACTCCTCATCCTCGTACCAACCCGTCCCCTGTAACGCCGGTGCCGGCCACCCTCCTCCGCCCTAGCCCCACCGTCCCTCCGCCGTCCGCCGCCGGCCGGAAATCGCCGCCGCCGGCGGCGAAGCTCCGATGACCACCAAAATTACACCCTGGAACCACTGTCTCCTCCTCTTTCCAAATCCCCAAATATCATACCTCAATTCATAGCCAATCTCGTCGAATATCCGTTCAAAATTTTCCGGCCAAGTCGCCGGTTATGCCAAACGGTCCCAAATTAACACCATGGGACCGCCTTGACCTCCTTTACCCAACCCCCATAGCCACTTACCTCGAATATGGCCGGAATTGCTCAAATATCGAATCAAAAATCCGGCCAAAACCCTATCTCTTCCAAACCCTACCAAACTTACACCCCATGCTCCCCTCCCTCTCCTTTACCTGAATCCCTAACCAGAAACGTTCGAATGTTGCCCTAGCTCAGAAAATCTTGGGGGATTTTGGACCGTAACTTCCTTAATCATGTGTGTTCTTTTGAAAACACACGATTAGGGATGTTACGTGTCAAGAATCCCGGAGGATTCAAACAAATGGCCGGTCAGAGTTCCCCATAGTCAGTCGAGTGCTCAACTTAGTAAGTTCTGATTCTGTATGCTTGTTCAAAATTGTTTGATAATCTTTAATTCTTTAGGGCACTTTTGATTCCAATTTTTCTTCTTCAGTATTTGAGCCTTTACTGTTGTTATTGGTCTGATTTGTTGTTATTAATTCTGTTTCAGTATTTTTTGATTTGTTGTTTCAGTATTAATTCTGTTGATTTGTTGTTATTGGTCTAATTTGTTGTTGAGCCTTTACTGTTGTTCAAATTTGTTGTTAAGTGGTCTGACTTTGGTTCAGTTAGTCGATCCTAATTGTTCACTGCATCTGATTTTAAT
>NW_017670439.1:91561-98989 GCF_001879085.1 Nicotiana attenuata
AGCAATCAGCCGCCACCTGGAGAACAAGGGAATACTTTTCAAGTTTTAGCAATCAGGCCGCCCACCTGGAGAACAAGGGAATACATTTCAAGTTCAGCAATCAGGAGCCCGCCTTAAGAATAGAGGCACATATTGCAAATTGCAGCAGTCAAACATCACCCGGAGGAATGATGAAACATCTACAATCAATGCAAGGCAACAACGCAAGAATTCCAGTGGAAAGATGCAAGTTCAAGGCAACACAAAAAGCGAGTTAGAAGACGTAGATAGGACCCTTTTGTAACTCATAGCTTAGATTAGTTTCTTTTGACACGGTGTAATAAGGAGGTCAGCGAGCAGTAGCAGCAAAACAGCAGTGAAATCACAGCTCCTGGTAGTCCCAGTTACCAAACCTTCCCGAACTACACTGACCTGATTCCTGTTTAGCCCAGGATATGTAGGCAACCTCTGAAGCAGGAACTTTTTCAAAACTGCTTTACACGGAATACGCAGACGGGCAAAAATCATTCATTTCTGCTCACTTGTCTTTGCACGAAAACTCTTCGTGTTTCCGGGCAAAGAGGGGCAGCTGTGAGCACGTGATTTTTGCCCTAAGCAATAATTCCCAAAATGTCAAACAAAACAATTTTTTCTAGTATTTTATAAATTTATGTGAATTTGTGGCATGCTTCGGTAACTGTTGCATTTTTATTTGTGCATTTTAATCCATATGAAAATACCAAAAATATGCATTGGCATTTAGGGATTTAGTTTCACAGTTTTAGTAATTAGTTTTAGAATAAAATGTAAAAAAAAAATTGCAAGAAAATAGTTTCTTTGCATTGTTAATTATTACATTTATCTTTAAATAGAGTTTTAAATAATAATTTTAGGAGTTAAATAGCTTAATTAGGTCTTTTGCTTTGTTTTAGCATTATATAAAATCAGAAAAAATAAATAAATACAAAAATACAGAAAAAAAAGAAAAAAAAGAAGAAAATTAAAACTGGTCTCAAGTAGAGACCAAATTTGGGCTAAAAATTAGTTAGCCCAAACACCCCACCCCAACCTAGCCCAAACGCCCCTACCCGGTCCAGTCCTCCCCCATAACAAAACGACGTCGTTTTGACGTCGTTTAATCACAACCATCCATCTCCCCAGATCCGGCGGCCACAATTGACTCTCAAAATGTAATAAAACTGTAATAATTTTTATACAAAACTCAACGACAATCCCCATCCTCCTCGTACAAACCTTAACCCCGCCTGCCTCCGCCGTCTTCCACCCTCCTCCGCCCTAGCCCCACCGCCCCTCCGCCGTCCGCCGCCGGCCGGAAATCGTCGCCGCCGGCGGCGATGCTCCGATGACCACCAAAAATACACCATTGACTCCCCTCGTCTTCCCCTGTCCAACCATGCCCTCAGCTCCCCTCGAATCATAGCCAGTCTCCTCAAATATTCCATCAAAGTTTCCGGCCAAGTCGCAAACTCACCGAAACTGGCCCAAATTCGTACCAAATGTCCCTCATCCTTCCCCCATCATTAATCCCTAACCAAAACCTTTCGAATCTTGCCAGATGCTCTCGAATTTCAGATCTTAGAACCGGCAGAACCCTAGCTCAGAAAATTTTAGGGATTTTGGACCGTGATTTCCCTAATCATGTGTATTCTTTTGAAAACACACGATTAGGGATGTTACGCGTCAAGAATCTCGGAGGATTCAAACAAATGGCCGGTCAGAGTTCACCCCATAGTCAGTCGAGTGCTCAGACTAAGTAAGTTTTCCTTGTTCTTCTTCGTTAGTCTTTTCATCTTGACTGATATTTCCTCTTGATCAATCAATTTAGGGCATGAGTTTATTTCTCCTCATTTTTTCGGTTGAACCAGTGTTCAACTAGGTTAGCCTGTTTCTGATTTGTTAATCTTCAGTGTCTTTTAATCAATAGTAAGAATTGGGTCGTTTGTCAATTTAGTTGTGACTGAGTCCTTTAGAATTAGGATTGATCATGTTTAGGATTTAGTTTAAGTTTTGAGTCGCTTAAATCTTCTCCAGGCCTCATGAATGTTTAAGTTTGTTCTATTAGTTGTGTGTGTCGAATCTGTTTGCTTACAGTTTTAATCAATACTATTTGAGCACTGTTTTACTTTGACTTGTTATTAGTAGTTGTTAATCCAAAAATCAGTAGTTATTTGAATTTAGGATTTGCGATTGGATTGGTGGCTGGTTAATTTGCAGAAATAGTTATTTGGACCAGGGTCAGTTAGAAAGTTTAGTGTAGTTAATGTAGGCTAGTAATTTCAGGAGGTTCAAAGGGTAGTTTAGGCATAGGAAAAGGGTACTTTCATCAGATTTGGTAATTTTTGAAGAGGGGTAAGGATAGAATAGGGATTGTAATAGGCATAGAACTTTCTAGGAGGGACTATAGTGTAGGTTCTAATAAACTTAAGTTAGTTGCTTGTGTAACAAGTCAGAAATAATGGGGTAAACACTGAAATTAGAATAGGGACTAAGGGGGTAAAGGGAAAAATCTGAAATTGGATTAAGTTCACCTATAAATAGGCATTCACTTGCCTTGAGAAAGGGAGTTTTTTCTGGATAGCCATCTCGACCCCCCTCCTCAAAACCCTCTGATCATCCTCAAGTTTCAGAAAACAACAGAAAAGTAAAAATTACTATTCCATTAATCTCTCCTAACCTCATTCTCAAATTTCAGTCATTAATCCCATTTCCTAGCTCGTTAAGGATAAGAAGTAACCTGAACTCATCTGTGTATGCTCACTTTGGATATTCACAAGCTTTTCGAATCATGTGTGCATGAGATTTACTTAGTCCAGGTTGATTTGTTGTTTGTTCACTGGGGATGGCAGTCCTGGGTTCATTTTTAGCTGTTTGGTGCTGTTTGGGTTAATCTGTGAACTCTATTGGCTCTCTATTTTATTCTGAGTTGTTGGGTCTGTGCTGGACTGTTGTTGAGATTTTAAACTGGTTTTCTGAGCTGCTGCTGAAGTTGTTACTGCTGCTAATCTCTCCCTTTTCTTATTTGCAATTACCAGGTACACATTCGAATCTGCCCTGCTGTAACATTAAGCTTGAAATGGAATACAAATGTTCATCTGTTTGGTTTTGAAGTGTGCTGTTTGGACTGTGATGTATTGATAGTTAAATAGGTGTTAGATTTAATCAGCATAGTGTCGAATCAATTTTGTAATATGTGTGTAAATGCTGGACTGTTAACTGGACTGTATAACTGGACTATTCATATGGACTGTGCAGTGAAATTTGATTCTGAGTATAGCAGTTCACATGTTAGAACCTAATGCCTACTTTCTGCAATGAGATTTATGATTGGACTGTTTCGATTTTTGTTTCATGTCAATAGGGTTGCCTATAGCAGTTATTTGTATGAACTTTTGGACTTGATCCTCTTAAGTTTGATATCTCCATATTATTAGTAATCACCTTAGTCTAGCTATCCCGTATACATTTACGAAATTAGTTGCAGCCAGTAGTAGATACAATTGAACAACTTGAAAGAGGTTCGTTAGTATTTTTCCGTGTGAACTCGCTTAAGTTCCACTACTAATAGTTGCTAACAGGCATTAGCTTAAATAGTCACCATAAATCATGCATGATATAAATAATGAGTTAATTGAAGCAAGTACAAAACCAGCAAAATAGTAGCCTGATTCACTGATGCATTTGCTCGATAAGCTGAACTGGACGGGCCATCTGGGTCTGTTTTCCTTGGATAAAGCCTCTGTCCAGTCAGCCTTTCCCGTTATCACAAGTGGCATTAAATGGCATTGGGCCAAAACTAAAGCCCAATTTTACCCAAAATTTACTGACCAACATAGAAAGGTTATAGCCACTTTAGGATTCCCTTTAAAATAAATGATAGACGAGACGAGCCTCGCAGAATAAAACACACAAATTGCGGGGCCCTCATTAATTGCTTATATCAAAATATTTAGACTTCGGGATGTGCCATTTAGCGAATTTAATGGCTCCCCACACATTTAATAAACGCGTAGCTACTTTAGGCGCGCATTTTAAATAAAATCACCTTCCTAAACACGGGTGCACATTTATGTGACCCAAATCCAAATCTCAACGAAACACAAGTCAGCATTTGTTTGTCACTGTCTGAGAAGGAAGAGTATACAAAATTTCTAAAGGAATATGAGGACATATTCGCATGGTCATATGACGACATGACTGGTCTAAGCACGTCCATTGTGGCTCACAAATTACCGACTGATCCGGCCTGTCCGCCAGTGAAACAGAAGCTCAGAAAGTTCAAGCCAGACATGAGTTTGAAAATCAAGGAAGAAGTCACTAAGCAGGTCAAAGCTAAGGTCCTCCGGGTAGTAGAGTATCCGACATGGTTAGCCAACATTGTGCCAGTACCGAAGAAGGATGGGAAGGTCAGAATTTGCGTCGACTACCGAGATCTCAACCGGGCCAGTCCAAAAGATGACTTTCCCTTGCCGAATATACACATCTTGATTTACAACTGCGCCAAGCATGAGTTGCAGTCGTTCGTTGATTGTTTTGCTGGGTACCATCAGATATGGATGGATGAAGAGGATGCTGAGAAAACGGCTTTCATTACGCCGTGAGGGATGTATTGTTACAAAACGATGCCGTTTGGGTTAAAGAATGCAGGGGCCACCTACATGAGGGCCATGACCACAATTTTTCATGACATGATACACAAGGAGATCGAAGTGTATGTAGACGACATCATCATCAAATCCAAGAAAGCCGCTGATCACATGGGAGAAGGTACAACCTGAAGCTGAATCCCGCAAAATGTGCATTTGGGGTTCCTGCCGGAAAACTACTTGGGTTCATTGTGAACCGCCGAGGGATAGAATTGGATCCATCAAAGGTCAAACCTATTCAAGAATTGCCGCCGCCGAAGAGCAAGAAGGAGGTTATGAGTTTCTTGGGAAGACTTAACTACATCAGCCGGTTCATAGCTCAGTCCACTGTCATTTGTGAGCCGATCTTTAAGATGTTGAAGAAGGACGCCGCTACCAAATGGACTGGCGACTGCCAGAAAGCCTTCAACAGAATCAAAGAGTACCTATCAACACCGCTGGTTCTGGTTCCGCCCGAACCAGGTAGACCCCTGCTACTCTACCTTGCAGTATTGGGTGGAGCATTTGGTTGTATTCTAGGGCAGCATGATGAAACGGGGAGAAAAGAGCAGGCCATTTACTATCTCAGCAAGAAGTTCACCCCGTACGAGGCCCGGTATTCCTTACTAGAGCGCACCTGTTGTGCTCTGACTTGGGTCGCTCAGAAGTTGAGGCATTATTTCTGTGCTTACACCACGTATCTCATATCAAGAATGGACCCATTGAAGTATATCTTTCAGAAGCCCATGCCCACCGGCAATCTAGCCAAGTGGCAGATCCTGCTGAGTGAATTTGACATTGTCTACGTGACTCAGAAAGCAATCAAAGGACAGGCCCTAGCAGATCACCTCGCTTAAAACCCTGTGGATGGAGAATACGAGCCTCTGAAGACGTATTTTCCTGATGAGGAGGTATCCTTCATAGGAGAGGACATTGCAGAATCCTATGACGGTTGGAGGATGCTTTTTGACGGAGCAACAAATTTCAAGGGAGTTGGCATAGGAGCAGTCCTAGTATCAGAAACCAGCCAGCATTATCCGGTATCCGCCAAGCTTAGGTTCCCATGCACCAACAATATGGCCGAGCACGAAGCTTGCATCTTGGGGCTCAAGATGGCCATTGACATGAACGTCCAAGAGTTGCTAGTGATTGGAGATTCAGATTTGCTTATACATCAGGTCCGAGAAGAATGGACCAAGAACTCCAAGATACTCCCGTATTTGTATCATGTACAGAAGTTGAGAAAGAGGTTCATAAAGACAGAGTTCCGGCATGTTCCCAGAGTCCAGAATGAGTTTGCCGATGCATTGGCCACTCTATCATCCATGATTCAACATCCAGATAAGAACTTCATAGACCCTATTCCAGTAAAGATTCATGATCAGCCAGCTTAGTGTGCTCATGTCGAGGAAGAAGCAGACGGAAAGCCTTGGTTTCACGACATCAAGGAATTTTTGGCCGAAGGAAAATATCCAGAGCTTGCAAATGCTATTCAGAAGCGCACTCTGCGAAGATTGTCCAACAATTTCTTCCACAACGGAGGAATCCTGTATAGGAGAACTCCGGATTTGGGTTTGCTAAGGTGTGTTGACGCAAAGGAAGCATCCAAACTGCTAGAGGAAATTCATGTTGGGACCTATGGTCCACATATGAACGGTTTCGTCTTAGCCAAGAAGATACTCCGGGCAGGTTATTTCTGGATGACTATGGAAACGGACTGCATCCAGTATGTGCGAAAGTGCCGCCGCTGTCAGGTCCATGCAGACATGATAAAAGTGCCTCCGAATGAGCTTAATGCAACAAGCTCGCCATGGCCGTTTGCCGCATGGGGAATGGATGTTATCGGACCAATCGAACCGGCCGCATCAAATGGGCATAGGTTTATCCTAGTAGCAATTGATTATTTCACTAAATGGGTTGAAGCAGCATCTTACAGAGCAGTGACCAAGAAAGTCGTGGCAGTCTTTGTCCGTGACCGTATCATTTGTCGATTCGGGATCCCAGAATCAGTCATTACTGACAACGATTCCAACCTCAACAGTGATTTGATGAAAGCCATGTGTGAAACCTTCAAGATCAAACACAAGAATTCCACAGCCTGCAGGCCTCAGATGAACAGAGCTGTAGAAGCCGCCAATAAGAACATCAAGAAGATATTGAGAAAGATGGTAGAAAAGCATAAGCAGTGGCATGAGAAGCTGTCATTTGCTTTGTTAGGGTATCGCACCACAGTCCGCACATCGACTGGTGCAACTCCCTATATGTTGGTTTATGGTACGGAAGCGGTCATCCCCGTTGAGGTAGAAATTCCATCCCTAAGAATCATACAGGAAGCAGAAATCGACGATGCAGAATGGGTAAAGAGTCGTTACGAACAGTTAGCTCTCATAGATGGAAAGAGAATGAACGCGGTTTGCCATGGTCAACTTTACCAGAACAGAATGACCAGAGCCTTCAACAAGAAAGTCAAACCAAGACGGTTTACACCGGGGCAGCTGGTGTTAAAGAGGATTTTTCCACATCAAGATGAAGCTAAAGGGAAGTTCTCTCCTAACTGGCAAGGTCCATACATGGTTCGATCGGGTTCTGACAGGAGGAGCCCTCATACTTGCAGAAATGGATGGAGAAGTTTGGCCAAAACCAATAAATTCAGATGCAGTCAAGCGATACTATGTGTAACTATTTATGATTTCCTTATGTATTTGAACTACGTCTGACCTGATTCCCGTTTAAGAGGGGATACATAGGCAGCCTTATGGGTTCGGTCACAATTCAATAAAATTTTCATTTCCCCCCGCAATTGGAA
>NW_017670439.1:100760-119323 GCF_001879085.1 Nicotiana attenuata
GGACACCATAGTCCGAGGACGTCATCCTAACCGTCCAAAGACAGCATTCATGGTCCAACGGGAACTTGCATCATGTTTAAATTTATGCACAACATATGCGCTCGTGTTTTATTTGCAGGTAAACCGGCTAGCAACGACCGTTTCAGCAGGAGCGATCCCGCTCCAGTTTCCGCAGCCTTTTTAAATTCGTAGCAATGCTACCCCGATCCAAATAGCTCGGGAAAAATCTCCATCGGCATGTTCCGCCGACGTCTCCTGAACTACATGCGGCCTGATTCCTGTAAAACTAAGGATATGTAGGCGGCTCAGGAACCCGAGCTCGGTCAAAATTCTTCAAATCGTTCGTTCGGTCAAAATTGGCCATCATATCTTTACCCGATAACACTTTCATCCTTCCCGGGTAAAGAGGGGCAGCTGTTGATACCCAATTTTTCCCTATGTATTTTATATACAAAATACTTTCAAAATAGCATGTACATGCATATATAAGCATGCCCAAGAGTTTTGGTATTTTTTCCTAATTTTTAAAGATTTTAAAACCAATTTATTGTCTATTTTATCAGTACAAAATCCAATAATTATTCCCAAGATTATCATTTTGGTGAATAATTTATTTTTTATTCTCATATTTGCACCAAAATATAATTAAAGTGATTTTTGCATATTTTTACAAATTTATTTGGTATTTTGTAAAGCTAAATTGCATATAATTGCAATTATAGCCTATTTTACGATTAATAGTATTTTATAATTGTAAAATTAGCTCCAGTATTTTTAATTTTATATTTATGACCTATTAATTATTTCAGTATTTTTAATTTACTTTTAAAATCAGCTTTACTATTAAAAGGGAAAATTGGCTATTTAATATCTAGCCCCATTTCTATTTCAATTATAGCGCTATTTCAGTTCAATCTCGGCCCCCAAATTAACCCAATTCTACCCAATTAATCAGCCCAATTTCAGTCTGGACCCAACCCGTTCCCCACCTACCCGTCTAAATCTGGACCGTTGATCACTCAAGATCAACGGCAAAAACTCATCCTTCCATAATTAAGCCTAACAACCTACCCTAATCCCCCTCATTCTCACCGGACCCGCCTCCCTGAAATCCCAAAACACTCTCAAATCCTCTCAACAACTCTCCGAAACCCTAGCCTCCTCCCACCTTCCTTCATTGGATTTTCACCAGAATCCATGGCTTCCGAGGCAATGGATGGTCTCTACCCACCCTCTCCACCATTAGACCTTGAGTGTTCGAGGTCTGGAAGGCTGACTTCGATGGTTCTCCCTCTGATCTTCTCCAATCTTCGATTCCATGGCTTCTCCGGCCATGCTCCGGCACATTCGAGACCCAGGATCCTGATTCTTGACCTCTCCGACTNTTGCATTGCATAAGGCTACTATTCTGCCTTTCGAGACTAAGCTCTGTCTCCATAATTGCATAAGGCTACTATTCTGCCTTCCGAGGTTAAGCTCTACCTCCATTTGCATTTCTCTGCATAGCACAAGGCTATTATTCTAGCTTCCGAGGTTAAGCTCTACCTCCATTTGCATCTCTTTGCATTGCATAAGGCTAGTATCCCGCCTTTCGAGACTAAGCTCTGTCTCCAATTGCACGGCTGAAACATCGCCACTTCATTTTAATCTTGCATCGTCTGAAGTATTGCCATTTTATCTTAATCTTGCATTGGCTGAAAGATCGCCATTTATATTTACACTTTACATCGGCTGAAACATCGCCACTTCATTTAAATCTCGCATCGGCTAAAAGATCGCCATTTATATTTACACTTTACATGGGCTGAAACATCGCCATTTAAATTTACACTTTACATCGGCTGAAACATCGCCACTTATATTTACACTTTACATCGGCTGAAATATCGCCACCTTATTTAAGTCTTGCATCGACTGAAAGATCGCCATTTATATTTACACTTTACATCGGCTGAAATATCGCCATTTTATTAAAACTTGCATCGGCTGAAAGATCGCCAAATCCTGCATTTCATGGGCTGAAAGATCGCCAAAATCATCCGAATGCGTCATCGTTCAGAGGCACCATTTTCATAGCCCGAGAACATCATGTCATGGCCTGAGGACCCCACTTTTATCTCTGCATCGCATTATTCAAAGGCATCATGGTTCGGAGGCATCATTCTCATAGCCCGAGAGCATCATTTCATAGCCTGCGAATCCTTTATTATGTGTTTCATGGCCCAGGACACCATAATCCGAGGACGTCACCCTAACCGTCCAAAGACAGCATTCATGGTCCAACGGGAACTTGCATCATGTTTAAATTTATGCACAACATATGCGCTCGTGTTTTATTTGCAGGTAAACCGGCTAGCAACGGCCGTTTCAGCAGGAGCGATCCCGCTCCAGTTTCTGCAGCCTTTTTTAATTTCGTAGCAATGCTACCCCGATCCAAATATCTCGGAAAAATCTCCATCGGCATGTTCTGCCGACGGGTCCTGAACTACATAAGGCCTGATTCGTGTAAAACCAAGGATATGTAGGCGGCTCAGGAACCCGAGCTCGGTAAAAATTCTTCAAATCGTTCGTTCGGTCGAAATTGGCCATCATATCTTTACCCGATAACTCTTTCATCCTTCCCGGGTAAAGAGGGGCAGCTGTTGATACTCAATTTTTCCCTATGTATTTTATATACAAAATACTTTCAAAATAGCATGTACATGCATATATAAGCACGCCCAAGAGTTTTGGTATTTTTTCCTAATTTTTAAAGATTTTAAAACCAATTTATTGTCTATTTTATCGGTACAAAATCAAATAATTATTCCCAAGATTATCATTTTGGTGAATAATTTATTTTTAATCTCATATTTGCACCAAAATATAATTAAGGTGATTTTTCATATTTTCACAAATTTATTTGGTATTTAAAAGACTAAATTGCATATAACTGCAATTATAGCCTACTTTAAGATTAATAGCATTTTATAATTGTAAAATTAGTTCCAGTATTTTTAGATTAATATTTATATAGTATTTGTTGGCTCAGTGTTTTAAATTTACTTGTAAAATCATAGTTTTTATTTTATAAAATAAAAGGGGAAAATTGGCTATTTAACATTTAGCCCATTTCTATTTCAATTACAGCCTTTTTTTACCTTTCAATTTTAACCTCGAATTGGCCCAATTTCAGTCCCCAAATCGGACCAGCCCAATCCCTAAATTACCCGACCCCTAACCCAATTAAAAAACCCGCCCGGCTCATATTCAATCCAGGCCGTTGATCATTTTGATCAACCGCCATAATTCCCCCTTTCCTTTTTAATCTCCAACCCCCCCCCCCAACCCTAATCACTTCCACCTATCAGCCGCCTTTGAACCCCCTCGTCTCTCAAACTCTCTCGAACCCTCCTGGAACCCTAATCGTCTCCGACCCCTTTTCAACCGTGATTCCACCGGAATCTATGGCGTCTCAGGCCATGGACGGTCTGTACTCACCCTTTCTCACCATTAGACCTAAGCCATTCAAGGCTGTGAAGCCTGACTTCGATGGTTGTCTTCAAGATCTTCTCAGATTTGTAGATCTATGGCTTCTCCGGCCACTACTCCGTCGTTTTCGAGCAATATGAGCCTTTTTGACTCAGGATCTGACTTTCCTTAAGACCTTTCTCATTTCTAGGGTTATCCCTACAACCCTAAGCTGTTCGAGGTTCTTTACTTGCTTATTCTCTTAGATCTGGAACATGTATGTGTTCTATTGAACTTTTTAAAGGTTTCACCCATGAAGGGTGTTATGAGATCTGTAAAGAAGGGCAAGTTGAGCCCTCAGTTTATTGGGCCCTTTGAGGTGCTTCGGGGATTGGGGAGGTGGCATGTGAGCTCGCTCTGCTACCCAGCTTATCCAGTGTCCATCAAGTATTTCATGTTTCTATGCTTCGGAAATATATCGGCAATCCATCTCATGTTTTGGATTTCAGCAAGGTTCAGTTGGATGGTGATTTGACTAATGATGTAGAGCCGGTGGATATCTTGGAGCGATTAGGTCCGAAAGTTGAGATCAAAGGAATTAGCTTCTGTGAAAGTGTAGTGGAGTGGCCAGCCCATGGAGGAGGCTACTTGGGAGACCGAGCAGAAGATGCGGAGCAGATATCCATACCTATTTGAGGCTCCAGGTATGTTTTTAGACCCCTTCGAGGACGAACGTTTGTTTAAGAGGGGAGGATGTAACGACACAGCCGGTCATTTCGAGAGTTGTAGCTTCGTTTCCCCATTCTCTGCTTTTCTTGTGTTCTATAGCTGTATTTTGACTTACCAGATTAGTCGGTTTGGGTCTGGAGTGGTTTTGGAGTGACATGAGACACTTAGTCTCTTAGGAAAAGGTTCAAGTTGGAAAAGTTGACCAGATGCTGACTTATGTGTAAACAATCTCGGATTTGAATTTTGATAATTTTGTTAGCTCGTTAGGTGATTTTGGACTTAGAAGCACGTTCGGAATGTGATTTGGAGGTTTGTGGTAGAATTAGGCATGAATTGGCGAAAGTTGGAATTTTGGCGATTTTGGCCCGCAGTGGAAATTTTGATATCGGGGTCAGAATGGAATTCTGGAAGTTAGAGTAGGTTCGTGGTGTCATTTCTGACTTGTGTGTGAAATTTGAGTTCATTCGGACGTGATATGATAGGTTTTCGGCGTCATTTGTGGAATTTGGAAGCTTAGAAGATCTTAGCCTTGAATCCCGGGGTAATTTGGTGTTCTGATGTTGTTTTGAGTGATTTGAAGGTTCAACTAAGTTGGTATGATGTTATGGAGTGTGTTGGTATGTTTGGTTGACGTCCCGAGGGCCTCGGGTGAGTTTCGGGTGGTTAACGCATCATTTTTGGCTTTTGGAGGATGGCTGATAGCTGCTGGTATTTTCTTTTGGTTTCCTTAGACGCGATCGCATGAGTATGTTCGCGACCACGTAAGCTTATTTGGGGGCAGAGGTGAGTTTGTTCTACGCGATCACAGAGTTAGGGACGCAATCGCATATGTTTGTGAAGATGTGCTTCGCAAATGCGTGGCTAGTGCCGCATTTGCGTAGAAGTAATAGAGCTGAAGAGGAGCTGAGGTGATTGCTTTACGCGATTGCCTGAGGTAGGATGCAATCGCGTAGGTTTGAGTCGCAGTGGTTCGCGAACGCGTGGTGTATTCCACGTTCTCATAGAGTAAAAAATGTGGGGCAGCCTGTTTGTGCTTCGCGATTGCGAGGCTATTTCCGCGATCGTGCTGTAGGAAATCTAGGCAGACAGTGTTATATTCAAAATCGAGGGTTTGAGCCCATTTATTGTATTTTGAGCTAGAGTCCACGGATTTGGGCGATTTTTGAAGGGATATTCAAGGAGTTGATTGGAGTAAGTGTTTTTCACTTGATTTTGGTTAAATTCCATGATTACATCTTGATTTTTATCATCTAAATTGTGATTTGGGGTGAAACATCTGGGGAAAATAGGAAGAGTTCTTGAGATGGGATTTTGTTGTCGGATTTGAGTAAATTTGGCATGGGCAGACTCGTGGGTGAATGGGCTTTCGGGTTTAATGACTTTTGTCGGATTCCGAGACGTGGGCCTGGTGGTTGGGATGAGCCAATTTCGGGTATTGAGTATAATTTTGTAGTTTCTCTTGTGGAATTGATTCCTTTAGCATATATTAATGACATTGTACTGTTTGTGGCTAGATTCGGGGCGTTCGGAGGCTGATTCGAGAGGCAAGGGCATTGCAAAGTAGGATTTTACTCGGGTTAAGGTAAGTAACAGTTGTAAATCAGGTCCTGAGGGTATGAAACCCCAGATTTGATGTTATAGGACTATTCTGGAGGCGACGCACATGCTAGGTGACGGGCGTGTGGGCATCCACCGAGGGGATTGTGACTTGGTCCATCTCGTAGAAACTGTAAAGTTGAACAACATGTTGTTAGCTATATGCTCTTTATGTTTTATGAAAGATTGACTGTAAATCATGTTAGAAACCATGTTTAGGCTTTATGTTAGAACTGTTGGGTCCCATAGGGGCCGCGTTACATGTTGAATTGCCTGTTTTGTGCTATCTGTACTCAGTCACAATTTTTACTCGTATATCATATCTCAGTCTCTGTGATTCTATCTGATACTTCATGTTATTGCTGTTTGGGCTGATTTTTCGTGATTTCTGAGAGCCCAAGAGACTGGAGAGATTGATGACTGAGTGAGCCGAGGGCCTGATTGTGAGGATATTTATGGGATCGGGCTGCATGCCGCATCATGTTTTATTGATATACGCCATGGTTGGCTTGATATAGCGCTTAGGCTGAAAGATCCCCTCCGGAGTCTGCACACCCCGAGTGAGCGCAGGTACCTACTAAGTGCGAGTGCCGAGTGCTGAGTGATCGTGAGAAATGAGTGACTGGGAGGAATGAGTTATTGTGAGGTTGGAGTGATTGGGAGGACTAAGAGACGATTGCCTGAGAGGCAGTTATGATTACATTATTGATGCACACAATTGCCTTATATCAATGTTTTGAAAACTATTGAAAGATATTCTTATATAGTTTTACTTGAACTTGACTAAAATAAACTGATTTGACTTGAATTACCGGAACTTGGGAAGTATGACTATCTTCCTGTCTAAATTTTTTGAAAATGAACTAAAACTGTGTAGCTCGTCACTATCTTCAGTTCCTTATTTATAATTGTTACTTACTGAGTTGGTGTACTGATGTTACTCCCTGCGCCTCGTGTGCAGATCCAGGAGTTGTCGGTCGCGGAGGGTGTTGATAGTCCACGTAGCTGGTCATTGGAGATCGCGAGGTAGTGGCCAGCGTTCGCAGCCTACTTTCTTCTTCCCTATCTTTCCTTATTTTCTGTATTTTGGATTCCAGACTATGTTAGTCTTGTTACATTTGGATCGGTTATGTTAGATGCTCATGACAAGTGACACCCCGATGTCGAGCTTTATTGCCGCACATATGTTTTGGGGTTCGCCCCGTTTATGGCAAAGATTTCAGTTATTTTAAAAGTCTTGATTTATTTCTGGTTATTGTTGGAAGCGTTTTGGTAATGTTTGACATAGAAGCATTACAAGTCATCAACACTCCCATTACCACAGCTACATGCCTAGACATGGATGAACCTGGTTATCCTCTAAATCAAACCATGCATAGAGACATCACTGGATCACTCCTATATCTCACTGCAAGTAGACCAAACATCATGTTTAGAGTTGGGTTTTGTGCAAGGTTTCAGTCAAATCCAAAGGAGTCTGATCTGAAGGCTGTTGTAAGAATTTTGAGATATCTTAGAGGAACACAGGACCTGGTTCTCTACTATCTTTCAAGTAATGGATAGGAAAAGCACGTTTGAAATGGGACATTCTCTGGGATTCCTGTCTTGTCTCATGAGGTTCAAGGTAGCAAAATTTAATGGCATTCTCAACAGCTGAAGCAGAATATGTAGCAGCTGCCTCCTGCTGTGCTCAAATATTGTGGATCAAGCAGCAAATTGGAAGACCTTGAGGTATACGCTGAACGTGTACTACTATTGTGCGATAATACAAGTGCTCACAATCATGACTAAAACAGTCCAACTCAAGAAGGCCAAATACATTGATTGCTGAAGATCAAGTTGCTGGCATCTTCACCAAAGTCCTGAGAAGAAAACATTCTGAGATAAATCACCTTGCACTTGGGAATATAAAACCCAACAGAGGACCTGGTTCTTCATGATTGGTTATGAAAGTCGTACACAGGTAAAAGTTAGCTAAAGAATTTTCTTGCCAAGTCTAACTCACCTCTATACTGTTACAGGTAGACACGTATGATGACAACAGAGCAGCTGTTGCAGTGCATGCTGGAAAAAAGGGTTAAACTCACTTGCCATACCTGTCAGGAAACCTGGTTTTCTTGATACAGGTTAGTAGCTTCTTAGTTCTTTCAAACACAATTTAATGGACAAAAACAATGCCACATTATCAATGTCACAGTCTCTTTAAGTTGTGTCTTTTCATCCAAAGCGTTACACCTTTTCTGAATGATACAACTCCCCAAGAAAAATTTTGCGGTCGTTTCAGAACTGGTCCCTCATCATAAATAAATCAATCACAACCCTTCACTTTCAAATTCAAAACCTCCTCTTGGCCTTCTCTCTTCTCAATCCACAAACCCTTCGAGTACAATTTCATCATGTCTAAAAATCAAGCAACCTCCAGTGTACCCGACAATAATGTCACTGAATCCATACCAGTTAGCATTCCTGCGGTAGACTCCTCCCCAACAAAATCACTAGTCTAAACCCTAAAGCAGAGTCTCCTCCACACTCCACTCCCTCTCCTACCCACTTTGATTCTGTTCCGTATCTGAGCAAGTTTGAGATAATATGTCCTCCTCTAGTCTCACCAGAAAAACAGAGTGAACAGGGTGAACAGGGTAAACAAGGGAACCTTGTTCAGGAAACATCAACTCTCTCCATGGTTGGGCACTCTAGTGAAAATCCAGTGATTAGTCAGGAAAAGACTGAGACAACCATGACAGGCGGCGATTCTACAGGTATCAGTCCTCCTTCTGTTGAAATTTCCATAGGACCATAAGAAAAGGAAGGAATAGAAAATATGATTTCCATTGCTTCAGAAGGGGTTGTTGTAGAGGAAGGTGGAGGAGTGTCTGAGTCTTAAGGGGAAGAACCTCAGTCCATAGAAGACTGGGGAGCACTTGTTCCTTTTCAACAATCGAATCAAGATGACACTACTAGGGTCCCAAGTGATGAACCTGATCCCTCCGCGGAGGATCCAGGTCAGGGGTCATCTCCCCAGGCTAGTGGTGATCCTTCCCCTTCTCCCCACTTCTATGCAGAGCCTCTGAATATGGTGGTGCCTAAAATGAAGTCTGATAGTGAAGATGACGCAGATGATTTGGTGATTGCTAGTTTTATTAGGGCAGGAGTAAGCCAGTTGCAACTCCGGAGCCAATCCCTAAGCGACCCACTAAACAGTTGCAAAAAATCGAGGCTTTGGAGTCTACCCTCAAGAAAATTATAAGGAGTAAGAAAAAGAGAAGGCTGGTAAAGGATGGAATAATTGTGCATGAAAAAGTCATCCATGTGGTAAATGTGGATGAGGTTACCAAAGTGTATGAGGAGGAGGTACGGAGTTTTTATACCAACCTCTTCACAATAGAGGGTGATCAAATTTGTGTGTTGATAAATAGGGTGGACATAGTGATGGACTATGCCTTATTGGGGTCAATTCTGGGTGTTCCTATCGAATGACTGTCATCTGTTCAGGGTGCTTGCACGTCAAACTTCAGAAATGCCATTGTCAAGGACAAGGCAATCCAGCATGGGGAACAGGTGCATAAGAAGGCACTCCTTCCAGTATATCAGTTGCTCTTTGAGATGGTTAACAAAGTGTTGCTTCCCTGCGCTGAGAGAAGATCTATTGCATCCAAAGATGACTTTTTCCCTATGGAAGCCTTGGATAATTTTACCACCATCAATCTGCCTAGCATAATAATTGAGCATATGCAGAAGGTGGCAAACCTTAAGGATGGGAATCTTGAGCTACCTTATGGTTTTTTCTCATGAAGGTCTTTGAGTTCTTCAATGTACCTCTTGGACAGGCCAAAGTCGGCACTAAAAAGAAATCCTTTCCAAAAAGCACTCTCGAGGAGTGTGAGTGTATTGACAAGTTAGGAGGAGTTGGAAGGACTTCCACTATCTCTCAACTGATAAATGCTCAGAATGGTGCCACTGAGAAGATCCGGATGTTGAAGGCTAGGAACGCGATTCTCGAGAGCCAGCTCAGTCAGTTACAAGAGGCACCTAGTTCTAGTAGTTCTCACAGCTCAGAGGTTGCACGCTGAGCTTAGGAAATAGGTGGAAGACCAGAAAGAAAGACTACTCAATCAGCAAATGTCCGCAAATGCTCGCATGGATCTTGTCCTCCAAACCCTTGCTTCCTCTTCCAAGCCCCCTTCCTCTAGTGTCCCCTAAAGGATGTCTCCTCAGTGTCAAGTTTCCAGTGTCCATCTTCTTAGTTGTTTTTGGTGATTTTTTTTTTGTTTCTGGTAATTGTCCCCTCAGTGTCAAGTTTCCAGTGTCCATCTTCTTAGTTGTTTTTGGTGATGTTTTTTTTTTTGTTTCTGGTAATTGTTTTTGTTTGTTTTAAAATTATGGTTGATAACAATGATTCTGCTCCCACCTGTAAAGGTCCAAATTTGGTTAATGCAAGTGGTTTCCTTTTGATGTTTATGCTAATGCTCTTTTGTCTCTGTTTTCTATTATGTTGTGTGCACACAAGTGGCATGAGTTAACCACGCTAGACTTTTTTATGCCTCTTACTTGTTATGTGCTTTTTATGATACCAAAAGGGAGAAGATTTAATTGAATAATAAAGAGCATAAATGAATAAAAATCTGAAGGGGGAGAAATACATATTCAGGGGGAATCAATGAGGTTCAGGTACAAATTAAGGGGTAATGAAAAAATTTAGGGGGAAACATAAGGTCTTTCAGGTTCGCTGTCTGGTTCTATGTGGCTCTTTATGGATTTTCAATTATGAGTTCGTCATCATCAAAAAGGGGGGAAATTGATAGGTTACAAGTACTTTGTTTTATGTTTGATGATTTAACAAACATACTATCCAGAACCAGAAAAAGAAGCTGTTACATATTTTCAAGACCATAAGATCACCAGGTTCCAGGTTGGGATCCAGTTTGGGATACGATTCAACTCTTTAAAGTGGAAGGAACAGCCGAGGGAACAAGTCCCTTCCAGTTCCCAAGGTGACTGTACGAAGTCAACTCTCCAACTAGAAAGTTGTTGCCTGCACACGCTATAGTACAGGAACAATGCAGCAATCAACTTTCTATGGAAGGCTTTTTACCTACCTTGGTTACGTCATTCCATGTTAGGTCACGCATATATTATTAACATCGAGGGAGGTAAAACACATTCACTTGAACACTTAGAGATTTCACTCCAGCTCACTCACGTGATCATCCAACAAGCAACTCTCAAGTGCTTCAAGAACAGAGAACAAAACAACTACAGACCAGTTCGCACATCGAGTTATTACATGTCCTTAGTTGAGTTGTAACTTTGTAATAGTTCTTCAATTGTATTTGCTACTTAGCTTGTTTAGAAGCATTCTATAGGAACCCCTTTGTAAACCTTAAACCTGTGTGTTAGGCTTGGCTAGAGTTAGTCAAGTTATAAAGTCTTTATAATAGAGTTATTACAAAGTGGCTTGTAATAGAGTATTACAAATCAGTGAGGGATTAAAAGGTTAATTCCTATGTTGGATAGGTTGTAATATAAAAGTTGCTCAGTAGTGAAGTTGAAATCGTACACGGGTAGGTCGTGGTTTTTTATCCTGTTGAGCTGGGAATTTTCCACGTAAAATTCCTCTTATCATTTACTTACTGTAATATGCGTGTGTTCTAGTAGAACTGATAGAGAACCTGGTTCTCTATAGTGTTTGGTGGACCCTTATATTCTATCACTTTTTATTTACTCCTACTTTCCAAATCAAATCCCCAAACCTCGATTACCCACGGTAGCCCCAACTTAAATGTGTAGTAAAATCACTCACGAGGGATTACCAATAGCAAGAAGTTGGGATAAATAAGATAGCATTGATAGCGCGTGGCAGTTTTCAATTGATTAAGCAAGAAAGAGGGTGGAACTGAACACAACAGATATCAAGATGATTGGGCGATGTTGGTCTGAAGCACGAGCAAGGTAAGCCCTTCCTTTTCAATTCCTTTTTTATTTTTCTTTTTTGTGTTATTGTTTCAATGTTTTTGGTTGTTTTTATCTTTTCTTTTGTGTTGTGCAGTGTGCCTGTGTGTGTGGGAGTGCCAAAGAATGGTGAAAATGACGGAGGGAGTTAGGGCTAAATACCTGAGAGGTTCGCATTGAGGCAACCCATCGCATAACACATCATGCAACCGTATATGTGTTATGCAATGGGTTAGTGACATAGTATTGTAAACTAGCTTTACGATAGGTTCTGCGGTCGCATAATCCTTATACGGGCCACAGTAAGCAAATTCTCACCACATTTGTGAATGCTCAGATAACATTTTTATCTGCCTGTGTCTGTGATAATTATGCAGTCCGCAAATCCATTATGTGGCCGCATATGTTGCCGCAGAACTTAGGTTTTGCTTTCCATCATTTTTCTCTGCCCTTGCATCCTGTTTCATTGTATTTGGGTCACCTGCATTCTAACACACACGTCAAACTACTCAACACTTACAATTAAACTTCTCGAAATTAAAATCTAACCAAAAAGTGTTACCATACATGCGCTGCCTCCCAAGAAGTGCTTGATTTAATGTCACGGCACGATGATGTGGCCCCCATTTTGGCTAAACATTGGTGGGGGTTGGTGTAGGACCGTCCATGAGTGCGTATTGTTCCACCAAGTGCCTTTCTCCACTGGTTCCGAGGTAATGCTTGACCCTTTGGCCATTTACTTTGAAAGTTTGAGTCTTGTCCTCGGATTCCAATTCAATGGCACCATAGCCAGACACATTCACAACTTTGCATGGGCCAAACCATTTGGATTTGAGTTTGCCCGGAAACAGCTTCGGCCTTGAGTTGAAGAGTAAGACCAAGTCACCATATTTGAATTCCCGCTTCAAAATCTTCTTGTCATGAACAAACTTCATCCTTTCCTTATATAAGGTTGCGTTCTCATAGGCATGAAAACGGAATTCTTCCATCTCGTTGAATTGGGTCATCCTTAGATTAGCAGCTTCGGCCCAGTCAAGATTTAACTTTTTCAATGCCCACATAGCTTTGTGTTCAAGCTCAACCGGTAAGTGACATGCCTTACTAAAAACCAGTCGGTATGGTGAGGTGCCAATGGGAGTCTTGAATGCTGTTCGATATGCCCACAATGCATCATCTAGATTCTTTGACCAGTCAGTCCTGTTTGCATTCACAGTTTTTGCTTGGTTGTTTTTGATCTCTCTGTTGGAAGCTTCAACCTAACCGCTCGACTGCGGATGATAAGGGGTGGCCACCTTGTGCTTAACTCCACAATTTTTGAGTAGCCCAGCAAAAGTTTTGTTGAAAAATTGAGAACCACCATCACTAGGGATGGCCCTTGGGGTTCCAAACCACGTAAATATGTTCTTCTTCAAGAAAGTGGTTACACTCCTTACCTCATTGTTCGGCCAAGCAATTGCCTCGACCCATTTAGAGACATAATTTACTGCCACCAAGATATGTGTGATGCTGTAAGAGCTTACGAAGGGACCCATAAAATCTATCCCCCACACATCAAAGATCTCGACCTCCATCACAAAGTTCATAGGCATTTCATGTCTTCTAGAAATTGACCATTGTCTCTGACATTGATCACAAGCCTTGACCATTTGGTTTGCATCTTAGTAGATCGATGGCCAATAATAGCCACATTCAAGCACTTTTGCCGTAGTACAATTTCCACCATGATGGCCCCCAACTGGGGAATCATGACATGCTTTGAGAATTCGCATTACCTCATCTTCCGGAACACAACACCAAATGATGTTGTCGGCGCAAATCCGGAACAAAAAGGGTTCCTCCCAATAATGTTGCCTACACTCCCGCAAGAACTTCTTCTTTTGATAAGCATCCAATCAATCAGGGATAAGGTCACTAACCAAGTTAGAGATGTCGGCATACCAAGGAGTGAAGGTGCTAGACAATGCTAATATGTGTTCATCTGAGAAGGAATCATCAATTTCAAGATCTTCCTTTGGTCTCCCTGCTTCGTCAAGCCTAGATAAATGATCCGCAACTTGATTCTCTGTTCCTTTCCGATCTTTGACTTCAAAGTCAAACTCTTTTGTAACAAAAGAACCCACCTAATCAATCTTGGTTTATCATCCTTCTTCCTTAAGGTAGCGGAGAGTAGCATGATCGGTGTAGACTATTACTTTGGAATCTAACAAATAGACCTGGAATTATTCAAAAGCATAGACAATAGCAAGCAGTTCTTGCTCCATCACAATTTAATTCATTTGTGCGCCATTTAGTGTCTTGCTTGCATAGTAAACAGGATGAAGAATCTTTTTATGCCTTTGACCATGTATTGCTCCAATGGCTACACCACTAGTGTCACACATGAGTTCAAATGGAAGAGACCAATTAAGTGTGACTACAATAGGTGACGCGGTGAGCCTTGCTTTCAATTCCTCAAAAGCTTTGAGGCATTTCTCATCGAACTCAAATTTCGCATCCTTTTCATGGAGCTTGCACATGGGACTTGCAATTTTTGAGAAGTCTTTGATAAATCACCTATAAAATCGGCTTGCCCAAAAAAGCTCCGAACACCTTTTACCGAAGTGGGAGGAGGAAGCTTGGAAATGATCTCGATCTTTTCCCGATCAACCTCTATGCCTTGTTTGGAAATTTTGTGGTCCAGAATGATACCTTCGTCCACCATAAAGTGACATTTTTCCCAATTGAGCACAAGGTTTGTTTCCTCACATCTTTTGAGCACTTGCCGAAGGTTGTCAAGGTAATGCTCAAAGGAATCACCAACCACAGAAAAGTCATCCATGAACACCTCTAAGAAGTCCTCCACCATGTCCAAGAAGATTGACATCATGCATCGGTGAAAGGTAGCCGGAGCATTGCATAGCCCAAATGGCATCCGGCTAAAAGCAAAAGTCCCATACGGGCATGTAAATTTTGTCTTCTCTTGATATTCTAAGGCGATGTGGATTTGGTTGTATCCTGAGTAACCATCCAAGAAGCAATAAAATGACCTTCCCGCTAGCTGGTCAAGCATTTGACCAATAAAAGGCATAGGGAAATGGTCCTTGCAAGTAGCACTATTGAGCTTCCGGTAGTCCATGCAACTGTCCACCCAGTCACCGTCCTCGTTGGGATGAGCTCATTTTTGTCATTTTGAATCACGGTCATGCCTCCTTTCGTTGGCGCACATTGCACCAGACTCACCCAAGGACTATCGGCAATGGGGTAGACAACCCTGGAAACCAACCATTTTATGATTTCTTTCTTCACCACCTCTTGCATGGTTTAACCTTCTTTGATGCTCCAGGCTAGGTTGCTTTCTTGCTCCAATTGTATCTTCTGCTCACAAATACTAGTGGGAATCCCTTGGATGTCCTCTATTCTCCACCCAATGGCTTGTCTATGCTCTCTCAACGTATTTAACAATTGTTCAACCTGCACATTATTCAACAAAGAAGAAACGATTACAAGTAAAGTTTCATTAGAGCCAAGAAATTTATACCACAAGTGCGGTGGAAGTGGCTTGAGCT
The DNA here is from genome assembly GCF_001879085.1 of Nicotiana attenuata. NCBI lineage: Eukaryota > Viridiplantae > Streptophyta > Magnoliopsida > Solanales > Solanaceae > Nicotiana > Nicotiana attenuata. Next base: position 116,030 of record NW_017670439.1, read on the forward strand.
CAAGTTGTGGCGGCCCGATAATTGAAGTCTTAGCGGGAGGAGTGACTCTATTTTCTAAGTCAAGAGAAAGTTTCTTCAGTTCGTAAGTGTAGGACCCAAGCCCTTCCAATGCATTTGTCGATTCCATGTATCCTTCCATGTCTTCACCATCAAAATTTACCAAAATAGCCGACAATGCCTCACCAAGGCATTCTTCTTCCATCTTTACCTTGACTGCATCCTCTACCTCATCAACAACAGCACTGGCTGAGATACTTTTGTATGCATGTGGCATTTTCATACCCTTACTCGCTAGAAAGGTAACCTCTTCGTCATTAACTCGGAACTTGATCTCATTTCGTTTCGAATCCGTGAGTGATCTTCCGGTAGCAAGGAATGATCTCCCCAATATGAAAGGTATTGCTTTATCAACAACACAATCGAGGATAACAAAGTCGGCAGGGAGGAGGAAATTCCCCACCTCCACAAGAACTTCATCAACAATTTCCACCGGTCTCTTTATTGAATGGTCGGCCATTTACAACCTCATACTTGTAGGCCTAGGCATACCTAACCCCGCTTTCTTGTAAATAGCAAGAGGCATTAAGTTGGTGCTAGCCCCATTATCACAAAGGGCTCATGCAAAATTGTGCAACCCAATAGTGCATGGAATGATGAAAGCTCCCGGGTCCTCTTTCTTTTGGACCGTGGTTGTTGCAATGATGGAACTAACCCAGTGATTCACATTCAGCACTTCATTCTTGGTGGTTATCTTTTTTGTGATTGATTCCTTCAAGTACTTAGCAAAACCCGGCATCTCTTGAAATGCTTCCACAAATGGAATGTTTACCGATAATTGCTTGAGAATGTCATAGAACTTTTCGAGTTTTCTATCATCAACCCTTCTTGCAAGTCTTTGAGGGAAAGGAGGCGGAGGTGTAGGAATTGTTGCTAGAGTTTTTGGTGCCTCTATTACCTTTTCCTTAATCTATTCATGGTTTACTACTTGAGTTCTCACCTTCTTCAGGAGTCTTTCAACTTCAACAACAATTGGCACCTCAACTTGTGCCTCGACTTCTTGTTCGGAATCTTCCACTTCAACCACTTGTTCATTCTCTACTTGAAGTAGTTTCCCACTTCGAGTTGTGATTGCCATACAATGAGAAGTTGGGCCCGTTCCACTACCTTTTGTGTTTGCAACTGTGTCGCTAGGGAGTGTGCCTTTTGCTTTGGATTTTGCTCTCTTGAGAGATCTCTCATTTGCATCTCTAACTTTTGAATAGATGCAGTATGAGAGCCCACATGCTCGGTCATGTTCTTCATTGAAGTGTCGGATCTATTTGGATTTTGCAATACTCGTTCAAGCATGTTTTCCAACTTGGACTCACTCGAAGAACTTTCTTCCAATGTGGAGAGTTTGAATATTGCCCCTTTGGTGGAACATAGGGGTTGGAACTCCGATTTGAAAAAGTATTGTTGTTACACCAATTTCCTTGATTTGAACTACCTTGGTCATTTCGCCACTGTTGGTTGCCTTGCCCTTGCAGGATAGGCCTCCATTGGTTTTGTTGTTCCGAACCTTTGTAGGGTTGCCTTTGATAACCTCCTTGAGAGTTGTTGACATAATTTGCTTCCTCGTAATCCTCATTTGACATGGGTTGAACATCTTCCACCACATTCACCTTTTTTGTTTGGCTTTCAATGAACATCTTCGTCAACGCATTGATATTGGTGGCAAGCCCGGCAATAACTTGATCTCTTTCTTGGTTCTCCTTAAGCATGTTGGTCAAGGAAGGAGTACCATATGCAATTCCACCCGTGGTGTCTTCCGAGTGCCAAGCTTGGTTATGTTCTGCCATCTTGTAAAGGATTTGTGTGACCCTTGCAAATGTTTTGTCCATAAAGGATCCATCAGCTGCATTTTTGGCTTTGCATTGATTCGTAGGATCCAAGCCCATGTAAAAATTTTCCAACAAGATATTATCCAGAAAACCATGATTCAGCGATCTCACTAAATATAACTTGAATCGATCCCATGCCTCATGTAGATGCTCTCCCGGTAATTACTTGAAAAAGAAAATTTTGTCCCGGAGCTCTGACTTCTTGCTTTGTGGAAACCACTTTGCTAGGAAATCTCGGACAAAAGTTCAGGCCAAGTATGAATGGAATTAGGCGGTAGATTTTTGATCCATTGTCTTGCCTCTTCGGTTAGAGAGTATTTGAACACCCTCAACCTTAGGGAATCATCTAAGACGTGATTCTGCTTGTGCATCGCACACATACCCAAAACATTTCTGAGATGTAGCGTCGGATCATCATCCGTGGAATTTCGAAAAAACCCCTCTGTTTTGAGCATTAGAGATTAGACTGTGTTCCACCTTGAAGCTAGCAGCATCAACTCTTGGAGGGGCAATGGCATTTGTAACCTCAATATACTAATTTATATCCGCAAAAATATTCACTTCTTCTGGCTCTTCCATGTTTACCTAGTGACACCAAGCAAAGCAAGCATGGTGTGTGGAATAGAAGAAGAAGTAAAGTAAAGCACACACTAATTAGTAATTTCAAAACCGTATTCCCCGGCAACGGCGTCAAAATTTGATACGCTCAACTTGATCCATGTTTTAGAACCATGCTCATCTTGCATAAAAAACCCTTTTACCTTAAAATATGTAAGTTAAAAAATAGTTTTTTTAGGGGGGGGGGGGTGATTGGGATGGGTGGGTGGTGCAGGAAAACGAAAAAATAGAAAACAGAAAATTAAAAAAAATTACACATAACAAAAGTAAAAAAAATGAGAGGGTTTGCGTGGGAGGGGGGGTAGGGTGGGTGGGTGGTGCAGAAAAATAAAAAATAGAAAATTAAAAATACAAAAAAAAAATTTTAAAAATTAGAAGGTTTGCGGGGGAGTGGAGGGGGTAGGGGTGGGTAGGTGGTGCCGAAAAACAAAAAAATAGAAAATTTAAAATACAAAAAAAAAAGTAAAATTAGGGCAATTAAGTAAATTTCTAGATAAGTTGGGTTGAGATCCCTTTGTTTTTGGTAAGTTTCACGGGTTGTATTTGGGCTGCTTAATGGGTCAGAATGGACTATAAAATATAATAGGTTAACTTTGTCTCAGCCTAAATAGGCCCATGAGCTAAAAATTTTGTAGCCCAATCTCTGGGTGCGTTGGGCGGGTTGGATGTGTTTGGGCTCAAATTGCCACCCTAATAAATACCAACCAACCATTATAGATATATATATATATATATATATATATATATATATATATATATATATATATATATATATATATATATATATATATATATA
>NW_017670439.1:119366-136134 GCF_001879085.1 Nicotiana attenuata
AAAGTAATAAATAAAGTCATAAAGCTTACAAAGATGACAAGATTCTCTTCTTCAAAAGCTTCCAAAACAATGGTGTATTCAATGCCTCTTTTTCAGACAAGATGCCCCACAAAAAACCTAGTTATTCTATTTATAATGGGCTAAAAGTCGGGGTCAAGATATGACAAAAGTACCCCTGCAGATCACATCTTTACCTTGTTCTTGGTTCTTCAAGTCTAGTTTGATGCAAAACACCAAAACTACATAAGAATTGACTCAAAAGCTTTAAAGGACGAGCTACAGCCTATGTGATTAGTATCAAAAGTGTCGCAATTCTATGGCACATCACATGCTGACAGCCTCATGTGCTCATACTCTCAAATGCTCAACCACTCGCTAATGTATATGGTCCACACAGCCTAGGGAAGATCCATCCCGGAATATATACATCACTGACCATCAGTCACCCAGTACCGAGGAAGGCTAATCCAGCCCTGTGGAGAAGATCCATCTCCGAATATCAAGTGCTTCGGACAAGATCCATGTCCAAGGAAGATCCATCCCTCAATAATATCAACCGCGCTTACTAGGGGTGTGTAGAGACTTCGGAGGGGCTCCTACAGCCCAAGCGCTATCATAAAATCAGTATAACCCTGCAGCGTGCAGCCCGATCCCATAACTATCACTCATAATCAGGCTCTCAACCTCACTTAGTTATCAATCTCTCCAGTCTTACTCACGGGCTCACAATGTCATAAAAACTAGCCTGAAACAATGATATGATGTATAAATAAATAACAACTGAGACAGACATATGATATGAAATGAATGAGTATGACTGAGTACGAAAAATCAATGAAATAAGTAAGGTAATAGCAAAAAAACGACCACTATGGGTCCCAACAGTACCAGCATAAAGCCTAAACATGAAATCTAGCATGATTAATAGCTCAATTACTTTATCACATGATGAAAACACGGATATCAATAAAATAGAATCACTATACAGTGCCATGGAATCAACCAGGTCACTATTCTCACGGTGCACGCCCTCACGCCCGTCACTTGGCATGTGGGTCACCTCAATACAAATCACATAACACAAATTCAGGGTTCCGAACCCTCAGAACCAAGTTTGAAAGTGTTACTTACCTCAATCTGGGCAAAACTCTGCCCCAAAATGCCTTTGCCTCTCAAATCGGTCTCCAAACGTCCCGAATCAAGCCACAAGCAGTATAATTCAATTAATATAGGCTAAAGGGATCAATTCCACAAGAAACATACTAAATTATAGCCAAAATCCGAAATCGGCTCAAACCCGACCCCGCGCCCATGTCTCAAAATCTGACAAAACTTACAAAATCCAAAAGCACATTCACCCACGAGTCTAACCATACCAAATTTATCAAAATCCGACACCAAATGGTCATCCAAATCCCCAAAATTCATTCTCCAAATCCCTAGCCTCAAACCCACAAAATTCACCTAAAAAACACACCAACTAGGTGGGAAATCAGCGGGGAAAATCATTATTAAAGAAAAATAAACACAAGGAACTTACCTCAGTAATCTCTTCAAAAACCCTCTCAAGAACCTCCAAAGTCCGAGTTCCAAATGGTGAAAAATCTTGAAGTCTCGCCTAAATAGGTTCTACCCAGGCATTCCCGCACCTGCGGAGCCTGGGGTCGCACCTGCGCGTCCGTTTTTGCGGAAAAAGGGGCGCTTCTGTGAAAATCACTTAGTCCCAGCCGCCTCCGCACCTGCAACCCATGGTCCGCATCTGCGCTATCGCAAGTGCGGAATAACCATCGCACCTGCGCCCTCTACTGGTCTCTACCCTTTCTGCATCTGCGCTCAAACTGTAGGACCTACAGCATCGCACCTGCGGCCAATATCCTCGCAGGTGCGATCACACCAGCAGAAGACCAAACGTCATCAATCCTCCAACATCAAACTTTGATCCCTTAGCCACCCGAAATTAACCGGAGGCCCCCGAGACCTCAACCAAACGTACTAACAAGTCCCAAAACATCATAAAAACCTAGTCGAACCCTCAAATCACCTCAAACAACATCAAAAACAAGAATTACACACGGATTCAAGCCTAATGAACTTTGAAATTTCTAAATTCTACAAACGACACCGAAACCTATCAAATCACGTCCGGTTGACCTCAAATTTTACACACAAATCATAAATGACACCACGAACCTACTCCAACTTCTGGAAATCCAATCCAACCCCCATTATCAAAAAGTCCACTTCCGGTCAAACTTTCCAAAATTCTAACTTTCGCCAATTCAAGCCTAATTCTACTACGAACCTCCAAATCACAATCCGGACGCGCTCCTAAGGCCCAAATTACCAAAGGGAGCTAACGAAACCATCAGAATTAACATCCGAGGTCGTTTACACATTAGTCAACACCCGGTCAACTTTTCCAACTTGAGCTTTCAAATAAGAGACTAAGTGTCTCAATTCATTCTGAAATCACTCCGGACCCGAACCAACTAACCCGATAAGTCATATAACAGCTATAGAACACAAAAAGAACAGTAAATGCGGGAATGGGGATACAACTCTCAAAACAATCGGCCGGGTCGTTACGCCCTCTCCCTCTTAAACAAACATTCATCCTCGAACGGGTCTAGAAATATACCTAAAGTCTCAAATAGGTGTGGATATATGTTCGGCACTTCCCGCTAAGCGGTTATACAGTTGTCCCAATTAGATTCTTTACTGTAAATAGAAATGTACCTTATTTAGGATTCCCCTATTATATAAAGGGGACCACAATCATTTGTAACCATCATCAATCACTGGCAAAGAATATACTCTCTTACTTTATTTCTCGTATTTCGTCAGAGTTGTCTCTTAGCTTCTTTATCTTTACTGTTCTTATTCTTGTTGACCAATCTCGAGGCCATCACAACTCGAGGTCGAAACTGCTTAAACATTGGTTTGATTCAATTTACTTCTATCATTTATACATCATATTTCTTGGTTATTAATTAGTATTGAATTAAATAACGTATCTTTAAAACCATAAACAACTTTAGTTGTTACTCATATTTTCAAGGTAAACAGTTTGGCGCCCACTGTGCGGCTAAAGATAATACTGGTTATTTCAGTACTGATTCTGATAACACACGTTATTTTCACACTTGTTCTTATCAAGAATTTTTGTTCTCGGGTTAAACTATGTCAAACTCGCAAAATGCACCCGTACACAGCGATGAGGGTCTTGGATTTCATGGGGAAAACAACAATGTAGGGGTCAGTGTACCACCGATTAACCCTTGGAAGTGCCAAATGTGGAAATAGACAATGTTAGTTCACACATTGCTTTGAATGCGAATTTAGGCACAGACCTCGGAGGAAGTATACGCAGGGAAGCCCGATCTGGTGGCCAAGGAACACAGGGTATAGGAGATGGGGGAGTCAGCCTCCAAGTAATATTCGAGATGCTACAAGCTCAACAAGTTGCTATCGCTCAGCTTCAAAGTCAGCACAAAAATCCAAGTATAGTCGAACCAGAAAACACTCGACGTACTGAGCCGGTGCCAGAAAGGTCAAAAGGTAATGGCTCGGGGATTGATCCCACAATTATGAGGATGCTCGAGGAACTCACCAAGAGAATCGAGTCTGGGGAGAAGAAGAATGAGGATAATGACAAAAAAGTGGAGACTTATTACTCCCGTGTTGATCAAAGATCGGGGGCACCCCCGATCTTAAAAGGTTTGGGTGCCAAGAAATTCATACAAAAACCATTCCCTCCGAGTGCGGCTCCGAAGCCCATTCCTAAAAGTTCCACATGCCCGATATACCTAAATAACCGATCCTAATGAACACATTACCTCGTACACTTGTGGGATTAAAAGAAACGACTTAAATGATGATGAGATCAAGTCAGTATTGTTGAAAAAATTTGGGGAAATTTTGTCAAAGGGAGAAAAGATTTGGTATCACAACTTGCCATCGAATTCTATTGATTCGTTTGCTATGTTAGCAGACGCTTTTGTGAAGGCACATACCGGGGCGATAAAGGCTGCGACAAGGAAATCAGACGTTTTTAAGATAAGACAGAGGAATGATGAGATGTTAAGGGAGTTCGTATCCTGATTTCAAATGGAGCGAATGGAATTATCACCAGTCTCGGATGATTGGCAGTGAAAGCTTTTATGCAAGGGTTGAATGAGCGGAGTTTGATCGCATCACGATAGTTGAAGCAAAATCTTATCGAGTACCCGGTTGTGACTTGGTCAGACATACATAATCATTACCAATCGAAGATCAGGGTCGAGGATGACCAGTTAGGAGCTCCCTGGGGTGCAGTTCATCCTAATAGATTGGCAGTTAAAACTCCGAGGGATACAGACAGAGAACCAAGATCAAACAGGGAGCGGTATAAGCCATATGTCAATTGGAGAAACAACGGTTTGGGGCATAACACTCCTCGGAACGATCGAAAAAATGATCAAGGTCAAAGCTCTCGGGGACTTATGAGTAAGAATGGTTTTGATAAACACACCGATCCCGAGGAAGCACCTCGATTATCGCAGTATAATTTTAGTGTTGATGCATCATGGATTGTATCAGCTATTGGAAGGATCAAAGACACAATGTGTCCTAGGCCTATCCAAACTGATCCTTCTCAAAGAAATCCAAACTTGATGTGCAAATATCATGGCACACATGGCCATAGGACCGAAGACTATAGGCAGCTGAGGGAGGAGGTAGCTCGATTGTTCAACGAGGGTCATCTTTGAGAATTTATCAGTGATCGAGCTAAGAACAACTTCAGGAAAAGAGACGCCAACAAAAAGAATGAGCAAGAAGAACCACAACATGTAATTCATATGATTTTTGCCTTTCTCGATGTTCCACAAGGGCTTGTATTCAAACGTACCAAGGTGTTAATTACTAGAGAAAAACAAACTCGGAGCTATGTGCCCGAGGGCATCCTATCGTTCAATGACGAGGAAGCGGAAGGCATTTCCCAACCGCAAAATGACGCCCTGGTAATTTCTATTTTGTTAAATAAAGTTCAAGTCAAGCGTGTTCTGGTGGATCCAGGTAGTTCAGCAAACATAATCAGATTGAGGGTCGTAGAGCAGCTCGGCCTGCAGGACCAAATTGTACCTGCATCTCGAGTCTTAAACGGCTTCAACATGGCAAGTAAAACAACCAGTGAAAGTGGCCGGGACCATCCAAGATACAAAATTCCATGTCATTGAATGCGACATTAGATATAACGCACTAATCGGGAGGCCACGGATCCACAACATGAGGGCAGTACCTTCAACCCTTCATCAAATGATGAATTTCCCAACATTGGATGGTTTGAAAACAGTTTACGGGGAACAACACGCTGCAAAAGAAATGTATACAGTCAACGAGGTGATACCGGTACCAGCACCTTCGACCTTAAAAAAGTCGAGCACCAAAGATAAGCAGACGGCCAAATAGCAATCATCGTACCTAGCCTCGACCAAATCGGAGAAGCAAGTAATCAAAGAAGAAGAAGAGGATCTCCTTACTCCTTGAAGTTTTGTTGTTCCGAAGAGTCCGATGCAACCAAGTCAATGGTCAATGAGCTGGAACAGATCATACTGATCGAGTACATGCCTGAGAAAAAGGTATAACTGGGAGCGGGATTAACCCCCGAACTCAGGAAAAAACTCATTCAGTTTCTTATCGATAACATGGATTGTTTTGCTTGGTCCTATTTAGACATGACAGGGATTGCCCCGGAAATAACAATACACCGGCTAAGCCTCGACCCCTAGTTCAAACCGGTAAAGTAAAAAAGGAGGCCCCAGTCCGAGGTGAAGCATGCATTTATAAAGGATGAGGTAACTAAACTTCTTAAAATAAAATACCCCGAATGGTTAGCCAACGTAGTTGTAGTCCCTAAAAAGGGGAACAAACTTAGAATGTGCGTAGATTATAAGGATTTAAACAAGGTATGCCCTAAAGACTCTTTTCCACTGCCTAACATCGATCGCATGATCGATGCCACGGTCGGCCACAAGATCCTTACCTTTCTCGACGCCTACTCCGGGTACAATCAAATTTAGATGAACCCGAAGGACTAGGAGAAGACCTCGTTTATCACTAAGTTTGGAACATACTGTTACAATGTAATGCCTTTCGGGCTAAAAAATGTGGGAGCCACGTACCAACGCCTAGTTAACAAACTGTTCGAGGAACAGATAGGTAAGTCAATAGATGTTTATATTGACGATATGTTGGTTAAGTCCCTGCGCATAGAGGGCCATTTAACTCATTTGTAGGAAACATTCAAAATCTTGAGGAAGTACAACATGAAGCTTAACCCAAAAAAATGTGCCTTCGGAGTCGGCTCGGGCAAGTTCCCTAGCTTCATGGTATCTAATCGGGGAATTGAGATCAACCCCGATAAGATCAAGGTCATCGAAGATATAAAAATCGTGGATAGTGTGAAAGGCGTGCAAAGGTTAACAGGAGGAATAGCCGCCTTGGGTCGATTCATTTCGAGGTCATTAGATCGAAGCCACAGGTTCTTTTCCTTGCTCAAAAAGAAAAATGATTTCTCATGGACCCCGGAATGCCAACAAGCACTAGAGGAATTCAAGCGATACTTGTCGAGCCCACCTCTACTTCACACTATGAAGGTAGATGAATAGCTTTACTTGTATTTGGCTTTGTCCGAGATAGAGGTAAGTGTGGTACTAGTTCAGGATGAGCAAGGAATGTAGTTCCCTGTCTATTACGTAAGTCGAACTCTACGAGATGCTGAAACTAGATATCCACACTTAGAAAAATTGGCACTTGCATTAATAAGCGCATCTAGAAAGTTAAAGCCATATTTTCAATGTCACCACATATGTGTGTTAACCACTTATCCCCTACGAAATGTTTCGCACAAGCCCGAGCTATCGGGCCGGTTGACCAAATGGGTTGTCGAACTTGGCGGGTATGATATCTAATATCAACCCCGAACGACCATCAAGTCTCAAATCCTAGCTGACTTCATGGCCGATTTTATGCTAACCCTCGTACCCGATGTAGAGAAAGAACTTCTGCTATAATCCGGTACATCATGGGGGTATGGACCCTTTTCACGGACGGTGCCTCGAATGTGAAAGGGTCCAGTCTTGGAATTGGTTTGAAGCCACCAACAGGTAGTACTATTAGACAATCTATCAAAACTTCTAGGTTGACTAATAATGAGGCCAAGCATGAGGCCATGATTGCAGGTCTCGAGCTAGCTAAAAGCCTGGGGGCAGAAGTCATTGATGCCAAGTGCGATTCCCTGTTGGTCGTAAACCAAGTGAACAAAAGCTTTGAAGTTCGAGAGGATAGGATGCAAAGATATTTGGACAAGCTGCAGGTAACTTTGCACCGCTTCAAGGAGTGGACTCTAGACCATGTGCCTCGAGAACAAAACAGTGAGGCGGATGCGCTTGCTAACTTGGGGTCATCAGTTGAAGAAGATGATATCGTCCCGGGGACTGTTGTCCAATTATCGAGGTATGTGGTTGAAAAGGGTCATGCCGACATAAATTCTACAAGTTTGACTTGGGATTGGAGGTATAAGTATATCGAATATTTGAAAAATGGAAAACTCCCATCGGATCATAAAGAGTCAAGGGCTCTACGAACCAAGGCTGCTAGGTACACATTAGATGAAGACGGAACATTGTACAGGAGGACGTTCGATGGACCAATGGCTGTATGTTTAGGGTCGGGGGACACCGATTATGTTCTACGAGAAATTCATGAAGGTACTTGTGGGAATCACTCCGGCGCCGAGTCTTTGATTCGCAAAATTTATTAGAGCAGGGTATTACTGGGATAGCATGGAAAAAGACACTAAAGAGTTTGTTAAAATGTGTGATAAATGTCAAGGGTTTGCACCGATGATTCATTAGCCCGGAGAGCAACTTCACTCAGTCCTGTCTCCATGGCCTTTCATAAAATGGGGAATGGACATCGTCGCCTTCTACCAACGGCCCCGGGTAAAGATAAATTCATTTTACTGATTACTTTTCTAAGTGGGTGGAAGCATAGGCCTTCGAAAAGGTCAGAGAAAAGAAAGTTATTGACTTCATCTAGGATCACATCGTGTGTCGATTTGGGATACCTGCCGAAATCGTATGTGACAACGGGAAGCAATTCGTCGGCAATAAGGTAACAGAGTTCCTCGAAGCACACAAAATAAAGAGGATCTTATCAATATCGTACCACCCAAGCGGGAACGGACAGGCCGAGTCAACAAACAAACCTATCATTCAAAACCTAAAGAAGAGGTTGGATGATGCAAAAGGAAAATGGAGAGAAGTTCTACCCAAGGTTCTTTGGGCATATCGAACGACATCGAAGTCCAGCATGGGGGCGACCCCGTTCTTGTTAGTATACGGCTTCGAGGCCTTGATTTCGGTCGAGGTCGGGGAACCCAACGCCAGATTTCGACATGCATCGGAGGAGTCTAATCGTGAGGCTATGAATACTAGCCTCGAGCTACTAGATGAAAAATGAGAAGTTGCACTTATTCGGATGGCGGCGCAGAAACAAAGAATTGAGAGATATTATAATAGAAGGACTAGCCTTCGACAATTCGGAATCGGGGACTTAGTTCTACGAAAAGGAACCCTCAATACTCGAGACCCGAATGAAGGGAAACTAGGCCCGAATTGGGAAGGACCGTACCGAGTCACCGGAGTTATCGGTAAAGGATCTTACAAACTTGGCATGATGGGAGGTGAACAATTGCCAAACAACTGGAATGTATCACTACTCAAATGGTATTATTGCTAAGATATGGCCTTCTCCTTTTTCCATTTGTATTTAAGACTAACTCATTGCAGATGCTTGATCGAAGGCGACGGGGTCATCCTTATGCACGAAGAACTTAGGTTTTAAAGCACGCGTTACACTCTTTTTCCCTTAGATCGAGTTTTATCCCAAATGGGTTTTTTCGGTGAGGTTTTTAACGAGGCAACAACTATGTTCTACCTAAGGAGAATTCAACAGTATCCAAGGCTTCTTTTCAATCAACCTCGAATACTGGGGGTCATCACCCTCGGAGGTTATATTTTCGAGAAAAATACTTCACGCCAAAGAGGGCATTGGTAGGAAAACTTTGTAATGGGCCAAACGGTCAGATGAACCGTGTCCATATAGAATAGTCGAGCTCCGATGGCAAAATATGTACGCATGTATCAATTATTCAAAGAAGCATTCGGTCTATATCAAAACACTTTGTATCTAAAAGAAACTTGCTACTATGCGAACATAAACGGCTAAAGGACCAAAACGTGAATACACCTCGAGTACTCGGGGACTGTCATTGACAGTCAACATATTTGAATATCTAAACTCGAATTTATAAGACCTCAAAAAGGCATCCCTCTACGCAAAGGCTAAGGCCATCATACTCGGGAACTAACCTTTCGGACAAGTTCGAAAGGTTATCGGGAAACAAGTCCAAGAGACACACCCAAAGGCTACGGCCACATTAAAGACTACGGTCATATAAAAAGGCTACAGCCGAAATAATGCGGGTCGGAGATGTCCGACTTCCGCCATAAGTTAAAGGTCTTAAAATACTTTGAAAAAACTAGTTAAATAAGGCTACCCTCGTAAAGAAAATAAAAAAGGGCTTCGAAAAAATCAGTCCTCGAATAATTTAAAGTCTTTGATAATATCAGCCTTCGAAAAAGCCTCAAGAGGTATTAAATTGTCTTAACACAAAAGGGTTAAGAAAAAATTGGGTTCTGATCGATTCAGCCCTCGAAAAACCTTACGGGTACAAAAACACATGCTAAGGCATAAAGAAATTTTGACCAAGTCTTTTAGCCGAAAAGAGGGAAAAACTATATCCGCTATAGAGGCCGAATTTGCCCAACTTAAAGAGCCTAAGGGCCAACCTAAAAAGAGCCTAATGGCCGATAAAAAAGAGCCTAAGGGCCGATATAAAAGAGCCTAAGGGCCGATTTGGTTAGCCTAAAAGGTCAATACAATTAGAGTTCGAGACCTCGTTCTCACCCAATTCAAACCCTGGGGTTCGATTATCCCAAACCTAAACAAATAATGGTTTGATTATGGCTCGGGGACTCATCATTACCCAGTTATGAGCCCGTAAAGGTCTATGCCCAAAAGCTCAAACTTATTCGAGCTCGACCATGGCAGTTTCGAAGAAAACATCCACAGTTAAAGAGGATAAAGCCATTGCAAGAATTTTACAAGGCAAGAAATATCGAAATTCTTCTTTTATATATGTCAAAAAAGATATATACAAGGGACCAATAAAAGGTCTTACAAAAAAGAACGATACAATAAGAAAGGAAAACCCTATCTATGCCTAGGGCTGGTCTCTCCTTCGGGAGCAGTTTCCCCTTCGGGCCCAGCTTCATCATCGGACCCGCTCTGGATAACTTCATCATCGTCATCGTCGTTGGAGGAAATGAGAAACTTGGCATCGGCCTCGAGTGCTTTTGCTTGGGCTATCTTCTCGGTGAGGTCGAAACCTCGAGCATGGATCTCTTCGAGGGTCTCCCTCCGAGATTGACACTTGGCCAAATCACTGACTCGTTTCTCCCGGTTGGAGGCTTCCCTCAATTACATTTGAGCAGCCTTTGGCATCCTTTAGGTACACAGCAATGGTCTTGTCAGCCGAGGCCTTCATCCTCTCAACCTCGGCCCTGGCTTCAGCAACCTCAGCCCCGGTTGCGGCAAGTTTGGCCTCGATCTCATCGATCTTCGTGGCCTGAGCTAGATTTTTTACTTTGACTTCCTGAAGCTGAGTTTCAGCCGAGGCCAGGTTGGCTAGGGTAGCCTATTTCTCACCAGCAAGTCGATCCATGTTTTCCTTTCACTGGTTGCAGTCGGCGTTAACTTGATCGACCTCCCCTCGAAGCTACCCAATCATATTCAATTTCTGCTACATCTGAAACACTGAAGTGTTAGCCTCCAAATTTGAGTCAACGAGACCATACTTCTGCAAAACGATGGTTACCTGCTTGTCTAGCTCGGCCTCATTCTGACGAGCTTTGGCCAAATCTGCCCGGAGGTCCTTGAGCTCCTCCTCCTTTTAGATGCAAAGAAGCCTCAAAGCCTTCCCTTCATCCGGGGATCTCTTAAGCTCGGCCTAATATTTGCTCAGCTCGGCCCTAAGCTTGGTAATGGCCTACACAGAGAAAAGAGATGTCAGTTGATACAGAAGGAGAAGGAAAAATTTGTAGTAGTAAGAGGTAGTGCTTACCCGAGAGAAGAGACGATGGGCCTCTTCAAAGAGGTAGATGCATCATTGAGGTCGTCGGCATCATCGACCCCAGTAAAGCAATCCCGAAAAGGATCTTCCTCAAGGACCCTATCCGGGTCGGGCGTTCGCAGATCTTGGGCGTCCTTTATTTCCTCCTCAGAATAAGATGGTAGAGGAGGGGAGTGACTTATTGTCATGGCCCCGAGCAAGTCGCTCGAGGCACTCTGTTCAGCCTCGGGGTTTTTGGTACTCGCCCCCTTCGGTGTACTTGTTGAATGAGGGGGAATAATCTCAATCTCAGGGGACTCGGGGGCCTTGCCCGCATTTTTCTTCGGAGCCTCCTCTTCACGAGGCAGGGTTTCCGATTCAGAAGACTTGACGGCCTCAGTTGGCTTCCTGGTTCGGGTCACCAACTCCGACTCTTCGCCCTCATCCTTTTCTTCATCATTCAGTTGGTGGATTGAGTCTATGTCCACTTGGATGAGTTTTCTCCTCTGCCTTCGAGTAGGGGCTTTCTTGTCTTGGGGGTCTTCAGGCTTCGAAGCCCTTTTCCTCTTGTTATCTTTCCTCTATTTTTGGACCGGGGACTCGGTCTCTTCCCCGGGCGGGCCTGGCCTCATCTCGGAGACATCTCCGATGCCTGCATGAGTGAAAAATAAACATAAGTGAGATGACATCTCCAATAAAAGGGAAAGCATCAAAAACCTGGGAGAAGAACTAACCGTGATGTTTGGCTTCCCATTTGCCCCTCGACAAATCACGCCATTTGCACTCGTCATACGAGGAGGTCACGGCTAGTTTCAGGACCCAGCCTTCGAGGCCAAGGATCGTATGGGGCATCCAAGCGACGGCTGCAAAAAAAGTAAAGGCATTACAAAAGGCAGGAACGGAGTATAAGAAGATACTGGGAAAGGGACTTCACTTACGATTGGGATTCCATTTCTCCGGGAACGGCGTTTTTCCCTCAAGGATGATGTCCGAGTTCCTCACTCGGATGAACCGGCTCATCTAGCCCCGGTCTTTATCCTCGTCATGTCTAGCAAATAAGGCTTTGCTTGATCAACGTTGAAGCTTGATCAACCCTCGAAAAAGCTGAGGCCGATATAGTCGAATGAGGTGATTCAGGGTAAACTCTAATCCCTCGGCCTTGCTAGAGAAGTAACGCAGCATAATAGCGATAAGCCAGAAAGAGGGATGGATCTCGCCGAGGTAACTTCATATCTTTTGCAGAAGTCAATCACGACTAGATCAAGGGGACCCAATGTGAAGGGGTAAGTGTAAACACTTAAGAACCCCTCCACATGAGTAGTAATGCTCTCCTCGGGGTCGGGGATTTGTACCACGACCTCGTCCCCCCAGCCACAGTCTTTCTTCATGGCCTTGAGATGCTTCTTCGTTATCGAACTAATATATCGGGATACATGCTCGCATCAGCCTAGGATTGTAGGGGGATTTTCAATGCTGAAGTCTTTCTTTAGCATGCAGAGGCCGGGAATAATCTCGTGAAGGGCCCGCACCACAAGCTTGGCCGGCCGGAAAGAGGAGGAGGAAGCTTTCTCCTTTTGGGAAACTGTCTTTGAAGTTTTGGCCATTGATTCAAGTTAGATTAAATGGAGATAGGCGGAGTTTGGTATTAAAAGGAACGGGAGTAGCGGATAATCAGAGAAAAGACATGAAGAGAAGAAGATATAGAAGAAGATTAGAGGTGGCTTAAAGATTGAAGTAAAGCTTTCTCCGAAGTTAACCATTTTATTTATAGGCGAGCGACGACGGTTCAACGGCGCTAGTGGCAGACCACCATTAAAGAAGCATTTAATGTTTTGGGAAGCGAACAGACGGGACGTTTCGATCACTTCGAGCGCATACGTCACAGGAATGACGTCATCATCAAGGGCTCCGGAAAATCGAGGTTCAAATCGTTTCTTATCATTTTACTCTAAGAAATGCGGGGATTACCTATATACGGTAAAATCATGTGTCCCTAGTTTTGTGGGCTCGAGAGCTCACATCGAGAAACAGAGGGCTCGCATCGAGGGATAGTCTCAATACGGACCGGGTTCGAGTTCGAGGGCAGAACACCAAGCTCGAAGATCGAAGTGTACGATGAGTACCGAAGCCGAGTATGACCAACCCCGAGATGATGCCGTTATGGGTTTGTAACAGAAAGAGCAAGATTCTCGCCACGTCTCCAAGATCATGGCGTAAATTCCGGAATAGATTTGTACGAGTTTGTACGAATCCGTACTAGACAATTATACAGTTGTCCCAATTAGATTCTTTACTGTGAATAAAAAATGTACCTTATTTAGGGTTCCCCTATTATATAAATGGGACCCCAATCATTTGTAACCATCATCAATCACTGGCAAAGAATATACTCTCTTACTTTATTGCTTGTATTTGATCAGAATTGTCTCTTAGTTTCTTTATCTTTACTGATGTTGTTCTTGTTGACCAATCTCGAAGCCATCACAGCTCGAGGTCGAGACTTGCTTAAACACTGGTTTGATTCAATTTACTTCTATCATTTATAATTCAGATTTCTTGGTCATTAATTAATATTAAATTAAATCATGTATCTTTAAAATCATAAACAAATTTAATTATTACTCGTATTTTCGAGACAAACAATCTTTGTAATTACACATCGAAAGTGAGGGCTGATTCTAACCCCACATCAATTCCATCGTATCCTCTTTTACTTCTCCAGTAAAACCACTATTCCTTGTGTTAGTCTCATTCTCTATCTTTCTCGGCTTCTTCTTGCGCTATTTCTGATGCTCTGTATGTCTCTTTCGGTGAGTTCTTCTTCTCCCTCTTTCCTTTTTTATTTAGTTTTGTTCTTTTCAATCTTCTGGTTAATTTTTATTTTACTTTTTATATTTGTGTTATCTGTTTTTGGTTTACCTTTTGGGCTTCTCTTGACTTTTAAGTTTCCTAAGACAAATACTAAGAAAATGGTTGTGTTCATTCCTTTTGTCATGCTATCCTAGACACATGCTCTGCATTTTTCTCTGATTTTCAAGACATGCACAAGATTTTCTCATCAATTCCTTATTGCAATAAGCTTATGGGAATTAGCTTTCTATGGTTGTTGCTGTGAATTTCGCTTTTTTCTATCTGGTTATGGTTTGCCAAAACTAAACAAAATTGAATGCATAGTAAAATAGAAGGTTAATATGGTTTCAGAGGGCAAGGTTTTTTATTATTGTAAGACCCTGTATAAGCTTGAGGGCAAAGTTTAAATCTTGTTACATTCGAAAGAAATTTACTGATATTATGACTCAGGTTGTGCAGTGTATTTTGTGGATCTTACTATTTTTATTTAATGCATGACATTATAAAAAAAAAAACCAAATAAATTTCTTCTATTTTGTTAAAATTTAATAGTCAAACAATTTTGATTGCACAGGTTCTTGAAAGTGATAGTTGCTTTGGGGGGGGGGGAGGTGTAAGGAATATTGTTCCGAATGTAAGAGGTAATTCACGCTTTTAAACTATGAATGGCTTTCACTTTGTTTTCCATTCAACTCGAGCTCTTTTATAACTAATAATAAAGCCAATTTTGTGGAAATAGTGTCGGATTATTGAACGAATTTTTGGCAGGTTTCCGAAAAAATTGCATTTTGTTTATGCGTACTGATTTTGGGCGAGTGTCCTGCTTGATTGATATGATTTCACTTCTTAATATGATATTTTCCCTCTGAACTATTGCTCTTTTTTCTTGTCTGTTTGGTGTTTTTGTGTTCGTTATTTCAAACCCTTCAATGCTTTGAAGTTAATAGAAGACTGTTGTAGCCACATAATTGCTCTGGATTTAATTTAACTGTGTTGCCCTCACATCAAGGGCTTGAATCACCAAACTAGAGTGGAGGATGGAAATCAGCAAAAACACCAATGAACTAATCTTTTCTGTCATTGTTTTGTCTATTACTCTATCCACTCGATTTGTACTTTTTATTGTTCCGTTTCAGATATTTGCTTAAGAGAGCAGTAAATTCTTCTGGATTTAGGCACTTCTGGGTCAACAGCATCAGTTTCCCATTAACAAAAGAGATGGCCTTTTAAAAGTGGCAATGTAGTACTGATTCTTCGTTTAATAAATCCAAAAGAGGAACATGCTTTTTGTTGACTCATATAAGATGCCTTTTTGTGTTATATTGTTTTGTCAACCATTAAGGGTAAAATACTTTCAAAAACTCTGTAGGAGGAAAATTCGCCATAAATCAATATGCGTTGTGTGACATGCTTCTTCAATTTAGGAAAGATTTCCTAAGACAATAACTTATTGATATGTTCTGATGCTTTGGTAATTTATTATCTATATTATGTTTTGGTTTTCAGAATTTCCTCATTAATCCTATTGAAAACTCGCTGGCATTAAGAGCTAATTCGTATTCTACATTTCAGGGGTAAGCCCACGACACTCTTAAATTGATAAGAGTCCATCCCAAAGGGCTTCCTTAAAAAAATTTAAAATATTTGCTCAAATGTGTAACACATATGTATATGTTTATAGTCCTTTTCATCCTTTGCTATGTAAAGGACAAAATGCACCTACTTCTTATTCCACATAGCAAGAACAAAGACAAGAAGTAAGATCGTCAACTACATTTATATATTCAATTGGATTTTCAATAAATGCACTAACTAAACAATTCTTGTTCCTATATCAACTGCCAGTGATATTCTTTATTAACAAATCATATGATAAGTTAATGGTTAGCAGGAGTAGCAACTGAGTATAGGGGGATTGCCTTTTCTTTTCTTTTTTTCTTGTGGGAGGAGGTGTTACAGTATTTTTTTTTATCTGTTGGTGGGTGAGTCTCTGTATTCTATAGGTTGGACACCTGTGGGTTGCTTTTACTGATAGAATATTTACTTTTCAATAACTTGTGAACTGTAGTCTATTACCAATATATACCATGAGTTCACCAAGTTAATTGTACTTCTATTTTACTTTAGTATACAATTGATGCGCCCTTTGCATACATCATATTGGCAGGAGGTCAATATGGTATTGATGCTAAGGAAGGCAAGGAGTACACAAATATTGGGGGTTTGAACAGTTTGTAGCCTATCTCACCATGAAAGTCATGAGGTATTCTGTAATGATTGAAACTTATAAGGACTACATGGGAAAATATTGAATATTAGTAACTCCGACCTGTCCTTAAAATATACACCATCGGGTTTTGTTATCGTATGATAGCAGTTTGAGTTGCAAAGTCAATTTCTGCACACTAGATGTTGGAGGTTAGGTGTACCTTTTCACTGAATCATCTTGACTGTTACAGCCTTTAGGTGTAAGTAACTTCTTTCGAGAATAACTACTTAAGCAATAACATTGAAGAGAAGTCTTCTTGAGCTTGTCTTTACGCAAAAAGATCGATATCATAGGGTGTGTTTGGTATGAAGGGAAAATGTTTTCCAATTTTCCCATATTTGGTTGGCTTAAATGTTTTGGAAAACATCTTCCTTATCAACTCATTTTCCTCCAATTGGAGGAAAATGTTTTCCTTATCAAGAGAAGGGTAAAAC
>NW_017670439.1:136154-136263 GCF_001879085.1 Nicotiana attenuata
AAGGGAAAACATTTTCCAAAACTCTTTCTCAACATTCCCCAGCCTCACCAACCCACCCCCCTCTCTCCAAAAAAGGCGTTTTTTTTAAATTTCAGTTTTCAGTTATCAC
>NW_017670439.1:136284-151875 GCF_001879085.1 Nicotiana attenuata
ATTTCCTGTTTTTTCATTTTCCTGCCACCACCCACCCCAATTCCTCCCCCTACCCCAGACCCCCCCCCCCCCCGGACAAAAAAGAATTTTACTCAAGTGTGTGCAGCATTAGATCTCTATGCCTATGTTTTCTACTCAAGTGTGTGCAGCATGTGTTACTTACTGCTTAGAAGTCTTCATGGGCTGAGGCTTGGAATTTTACAGAAAGTTGTGATGCATCCGGAATGCAAGTTGTTGCTGGTGGATTATTGGGATTGGCTATAACAGCAATTGCATGCAATCACGGGCTCCAAATGTCAAGCATGAAGTTAGAGAAGCTGTTGCATTCCATTGCTGCGACTATACGAAGAATCAAAATAATAGATAGCTACCACCATATTTGTTTATTACTTTGTTCTGAATTCCCCTTCAAGACACTATATACAGTTAAGTGATAATCTGCTCAAGTAATACTTGTGCAAGAGAACCAATATTGACGAAAGTCCCTTCCTCTAATACAGGTAATCTGATCTTCATTATCTACCACCATTTTCCTATATTAAGTATTTTTATGTGTGATGATGTTTTAAAATATATTGTTAACAGAGAGCTGTGTGCCTTTTTTTTTCTCCACAATTTGAAACTCTCTTTCCCCTATGTTTATGTAACTACAAAAGTATTTTTCAGTTTGTCCTAATTAATTAGTTCTTATTGCCGGGCATGATATGTGAGCATATAGGAGTTGGAGACGCAGAATTTGTTACTTCCCATTTACTGGTAATATGCTAATTGAGGTTGCATCATGGTCATTGTTTTACGTGGCTATTCCATACGTAAAGAGTATATTACAACAACATGGTTCCTTTTATGTCATTTTTTGTGAAATATCGAGCGTTATAGCAGTCTTCCATTTTGTACTCTAGGTGCTATTATCATTAACTTCTAAGGTAATGAGATTTCCTGTATTAGAAGTTTTAGGAGCAATTTCTGTAGTAGAACTTTAAGGAGAAAACCAACATTTGATATCTTTTATGGAAATCTTGATTTGTCTTACAAGCTATGACCAAAAAATCTCAAGATAATTCACCTTGAAATATGATCCTTCTGTATGAAACATATATCATTAGTTAATTCTTCTTTGATTGGTACCAGTTTCGAAAAAAATAATTCTTCTTTGAAAATTCTTCACCTTAACAACTTCAAATAATTTTGCAATGTTGTTTATTTTGTTGATGATGATGCTTTTCAAATAGTATTTACCAGGATCTTGAGTCATCTCTGGCCTACTGGTACCATACACAATCTACTGTGGTCTTTATGGAAATTATTATATTTTAAAATTGACTATATAAATAGTAACTTTTGACATGTATTATTTTGCACTCTGTGGGTTGTGCTTTGCAAGATACCGTTCTTCGACCAAGATGATAAATTGATGATGATTTTCAGTTGTAAGAAAATACAAAATCTTCTCCTTCTGGAGGAAGTTGTTGTGCTTAACAGGATAGCATCTCTGAACAACTTTCTCCTATGAACCTTTTTTGAGTGTTTTCCTGTGAAAGCTCATTAGTTGAGCAACTAAGAAGAGAGGTGAATAACAGAATGCAAGGAATGTCTTTGATCTGGCTCTTGTTGGCTGTAGGTTTACAGCACGCTAGGCTAGATAAAAAAAAGGTATTCTATCTTTCTCTTAGGATAACATTCTTTTGTTCTTTTTTCTACTAACCTTTGACATTCAACTCTGAAAATTGAGGCGTCTGAGCTTGCAATATATTCATTTTGCCATTTGCTGATGGTTAACACTTTGAGGAGCAATAAACTTTTATAAATTAGTCTTACAAACAAATTACCAATGCATTACTAGCTAATGACATACAATTATCTATTGTTTTAGTATCTTTAGATCTACTGAAGTTTATATCAGTTTAAATGCTTAACATGACAATCATTTAGCAACCGCGATTGTGAGAATGCAATAGTTTTCAGGTTTATAGTGTTCGTTCAACTCCTGTTGAACATTTCTGTCATGTTTGTAGTGTGTGTTCAACTCCTGTTGGATTATTTAACTATACGCTGCACCAATATTAGTCCATAATATTACGATTGCCAATGTTTAGTAGAAAGAAATACAACAACATTACTTAAGTATCCCTAGAGACTAAAATAAAATAAAATAAAAATAACATATTGTCACACCTCCTTTTTTATACACCTACCCCGAAGGATAAATGTATAAGGGAGTTTTTCCATTTAAAGTGACATTATTCGAAATGGGATCATTTATTTATTTTTAGAGTCGCCACTTGGGATAGGATTGGCTTTTGGTGTCCCAAGTCACCGATTTAATTTAAATCCCAAATCGAGGAAAATTTCGACTTCCCAATTGGAGTCTGCGAACCAGAAATTCTGTGTAAGGAATTCTGTTGACCCGAGGGAAGGTGTTAGGCACCCCCGGATTCCGTGGTTCTAGCACGGTCGCTTAAATTATCATAAATGGCTAAAATCTGGTTTTTATACATATTTAAACCTATAGTGCAATTTTAAGATTATTTACCGCTTTTAGTTTATTTTGTTTTTACGAAAGTGAACGCCGTTTAAGAGCGTGTTTTTGGATCACGTCACATGAAATGCACCCGGATCCTAAACACCTCTTATTCAACGTTTTGGGATTTGGATTTGGGTTGCATGAAATGCGCACCCGAGTTTAGGAAAGTAAAATTATTAAAAGCGTGCCTAAAGTGGCTAGCGCCTTATTAACTTTGCGGGAAACCATGAAGATTCGCTAAATGGCATGTCCCGAATTTCTAAATATTTTAATAAAGTATTTAATGAGGGCCCCGCAATTTTATGTTTTATGCGGCGAGGCTCGTCTCATGTTTTATTTAAAGGCCATCCTAAAAGAAAACTATGATTTTCTATTGTAGTGTTATCTCTAAAGGGCCTAGTTAATTTATTAACAATAACAGTAAACTATTAATTAAGGAATCCGGACCCTCAAACTCAAGTCCACACCTGAACAAAAGGACATCCTCTTAGTTCAAATGTGCGACCTAGCTTGAGAGGCCCAAAATTAACAAATATCTTTTAACCTTTAGCTCATAGTTTGACCAGTGAGGTAGAGCCTTCAGCAGTTCAAGAATTCGAATCCGGCCCAAGTAATTGGTCAATTTATTCACAGGAGGGCTGTTCAGCATCTGGACCCAATGACGATATCCAGGCCCAAAGCGTTGGTGCGAGCATTATTAAGGGTGGCGATTTTGGGCCTAGCGTGTGAGCCCTATAGGATAAGGATCCTAGTGCCAACTTATAGGTTCAATTATGTGAGCAAGTACACTTAGCTGTACAAATATTTTCACGTCCAGGTGCAGTACAATCCTGGAAATAGCTTGAGTAATTCAAGCTACGAATTGGACACGAAGTAGCTAGATTACTACATCTCACACAACCAATACCATTATTGCGTTTGCTTTATTTTCTATACCTGCTGGAAACAAACTAAACTACACTACACTGCGCTACATTCACAAGTCAAACCAAATTTAAACTGATAACTATTTATTTCACGTGTTCATGAGAATAAAATTAAAAGTTCAAAATTAAAACAGTCCAGTATCAGTCCATTACACCACATGAAATGTCTAATAAACTAATGTTTGAAACATCAAGATCAACCATAAGCAGAAGAAGCTCAGAGATCGACTTCAAATAGCAGATTTATTTCATTTCGTAGACTCGAGGGCTAAGCACATGTACCTGGAAAAAGGAACAAAGGCAGGTATTGAGAACCAGTGAAGTAAGGCAACAAAAACAGGAGTTCACACAGCAACAACCACACAGCTTCGAACCAGAAATGAATTAGCAGTCCCAAAAGTTCAAAATCAAACGGAATCTAGCAGATCCATTTTAACACAGCAGCAAACCAAATAGAAATGAACACCAATGCGTAGACAACCAAAGAAACACCCAAACTAAGTCAAAAAAAAGAACAAAAAAACATTACAATAAAGTTCTACCTCGTATAAAACTTGATAAGCTTTGTGATATAGAAAATCTCAATGGTCATTCCTTTTCGGTAAGCTCAGAAGTTTTCCTTTTCCCTTTGTATACTTATGGAAACTCGAGATGGAATTAAGAGCGATGAGAATCAAATAGTTAAAAGATAATGTGATTCTCCTTTATATTCTTTTTATTTCCCTTTTCGAATCACAAATCTGCTATTCCCTTGAATTTATACCTCGCGATGTACTTAACAACCTTGCTGACAATGTAATTGATGTCATTATGGTATATTCGCCATAAAAACTTTTGAAACATGTGATCCGAAACCTGTCATAGTCTTCCCTTCTTTATTAAATCTTATGTCAAGTCAAACTAAAACAATTTTTTTGAAACAGAGAGAGCGTGTATGTGTTATCTTAAAACCCTTATGAAACTTCACTGGTGCATAGCCTAACCAAATTCTCGCTTAATTTGATTCGATTGTACTTGAATTGAGTCTCTACACTTCAACAAACAGCAATAGTAACTACAGAATGTGAATTGATGAATAAAAACTGAAATCAGTCTCTAATTGCAATGGAACAGTAGCATTTTTGGTTTTCCGTTTTCTAATTTTTTTTGTATTTTTGTATATTTGAATTTCAAATGGTAATCTGAAGACTAAAATGGCTTTTGGAAGGGAAATTTGGTGGCTGGGAGCTCTGGGAATTTCAGGGGTGTCCAAAAAAAACCTTCCTTAAACAAGGCAATGGGTGTGCCTTTTATAGGCAAAGCCTAAGGCTTCCTTCAGATTTTTAGTTTTCTTTTTAGTCCTTCTCATTTTCAGCTTTTAGTCCCTTATTTTTAAACATGTTACCCAAGTAACAACACCTATTTTATTGAAAACTATACTAAAGTCTATTCTAGAAAGTCCTATATCCATTACAATTCCTATACTATCCCTTCCCTACTTTAAAAATTACTATTCCTAATAAAACTATCCTTTTCTATGCCTAAATTACCCTTTTATTTATTCTGAAATTACTAACCTGTACTAAACCCCAGTCCAAAATTATTTGAAGGATTATAATTATCAGCTATAACCAATTCATTTAACCAATATAAAAATCAGAGTTCCCACTCAAACAGTCCCGCAAAATCAAAACATCATAAAATAAAAACTATCAAATAAATCGAATTGCAGAGTTAACACAGACTCAAATTCATCAAAAACTATTATCAATTAAACTAACAAAACACATTTAATCATGCTTTACTCTAACAACTATTACTAATTAACAGAAAATAATTTACTTAACAGTAGACCTATTAATTCAAAACAGGCATGCAGATAAACAGAAATAAAGAAAAATAAAAATGAAATAAAAATAACAATCAGAAACTTACTGATGAAAGCTCCGGCCAGCCATTAATATTTGAATCTTCCAAAATTCCTGACACGTAATATCCCTAATCATGTGTTTTCATAAGAAAACACCTGGTTATGGATATTACGGTCCGAAATCACAAAGATTTTGAATTAGGGTTTTTGGCCGGAAAAATTTAAATGAAGATTCGAGCAAACCCAGGTAGATTCGAGACAAACGGGTATGGGGATTAGGTAGAGGAGGCTCAGGCGGTCACAGGGTGTTAATTTGGGACTGTGTGGCATACTTTGTGTTTTGGCCGGAAATATTCAATCGATTATTCGACGAGATGGGGGAAGATTCGAGGGAAATGACCATGGGGGTTGGAAAAAGGAGAAGAAGGAGCATCTATGGTGTTTTTCTGGTGGCCATTGGAATGACCGGCGTTCGCCGACGGTGGCTAGGGTTTTGCAGATTTGGAGCGTTTGGTTGGGATTTGGAAGAAAACAATGGTGGATTCGGGGTGGGGAGACGGAGACGAGGCTATGGTGAAATTTGGGGGGTGATTGGAAGTTGGCCGCCGGCGGAGACGATTTCCGGCCGGCGGCGGACGGCGGAGAACAGAGGCGGAGTGGTGGTGTATATAGGGGTGTGAGAGAGATGACCGGATAGGGGGGTGGGGTGGGGTTTGGACATATATACATCAAGATTAAACCACTTCCCAACCGTTGGATCAAAGATCCTCGACGGCCAGGATTAATTTTAACAAAAACGACGTCGTTTTGTTACAAAAGGAATTGGACCGGGTTAGGATGCGGGTTTGGGCTGGGAACAGGGGTGGTTTAGACGGATTGTGGGGCTTTGATTTGGGCTAGGGGTGAATTTAGCCCAAATTTGGATCTTCTATTAAGGACTCAATTTCCTTTTGATTTTGCTTTTGTATTTTATTTATTTATTTATTTATTTTTTTGGTATTTTAGTATTTATTTATTTATTCTGGTTTTATAAAATGCTAAAACAAAACAAGGACCTAATTAAACTATTTAACTCCTTAAATTATTTAAAAACCCTATTTAAAGATAAACGCAACAATTAACAATTAAAAATGCAGAGAAACTATGGTTTTGGCAATTTTCTTTAAATTTTGTTCTAAAACTAATTAATACCTAAAATTGTGAAATTAAATCCTTAAATGCAAGTGCATATTTTTTGTATTTTCATATAAATAAAAAAAATGCCACCAATTAACACAAAAATTTAACAAAAATTCACAAAAATTGTAAAATAATAAAGAAATCAATTATTTGAAACTTTTGGAATAATTTGGTTAGGGCAAAAATCACGTGCTCACACATATATTTCCAGGTTTATAGTATCATACAACAACAAACCCAGTATGCTTCCACAAGTGCGGTCTAAGGAGGGTAGTGTGTATGCAACTTTACTTCTAGCTTATGAAGTTAGAGAGAACGTTTCAGTTAATAAATTTTCCATTATTTGCAGGGTCTTGAATGCTCAAGTGACTGGCTTTCTCATTGGAGTGAAAGACTACAATATCTTTGACCAAGAGACTAAATCTGTTGAAGGGACCTGGAGGCTTGCATATTGGATAATGTCAAAGGCATTTTCTATGACCTATTGTACCAAGAAACCCAAATAAAAATATGATTGCCCATCAGTGTCATACTTAGCATTACATGTTTGTTTTTTCCTCTAACATATCGTCTAGGTTGCCAGCAATCGAACTCCTAAATCTTTAGATTGGGTAGGGAAAGAACGCCTCTCAATGACTACCAGCCTATTATGAGATTGAAGAATCGAATGCCACTTATGTAGGGCAAGGTGGTTTAAATTTGAAGCCGTGAAGTCTTGAGTCAGAAAGAATCAAAATTAGAACTCTTTGTCTCAAAACAGTAGATGAATTATTAAGACTTAATATAGTGTTTAGCACCAAGTAGTATTTATAGTTGTGTTGTTGAATTAATGTAGGTGGTCATGGGTTTTTCTTTTGTCCGGTGGAGAGGATACAGTACAAACACGTTCCACCCGAAGACATTCAGCCTAAACGTATGATGCTATTATGACATGACGCATTAGGGAACATCCTATAATTATGCCTTCACAGCAGCATCGCTTTAGTAAGCCCTTTTTTTTTGGATTCGTATAGGTTATTTTAGTGTTGTCCTGTATCAGAAAATTTATTCAAAGGCAGCCAAAAGAAAGCACCAACTACTTTTTTATCTAACAATGCACGAGCCAGCACCACCTAGTGTGTATATATATATATAGAGAGAGAGAGGAATAGTAGAATTTTTGTACAGAAGGAGAAAGCAAGTGAGGCTATAGCTAGAGAAATAGCATATACTTGTCATGTTTGAGGTAATGATAATATTAGGATGTCACTTCAGAAGCATAGATTTTCTAGCAGGGCGTAAAGGAGGAAGGTAGTTAGTTTTCTTTGTTTTGATATCAGATCAGCAGGCTGAGTTAAAGTCTAGCTGAATTTGTAAATGCTTTCTTGGTAACTAAAGAAATTTGATAGTTACCAAAAAAAAAAAAAAAAAAAAAAATATTAGGTTCAGTTGAACCCGTCGGAATTACATTGCATCCACGAACAGGAGCAACTACCTGTTGCGCACCCTATAAAGAAGGATATTTATATCGATGAGAGTGTAAAATATAATACTTAAAAGTGGGGTTTGAATGCCACTGTTTTTAATAAAGAAATACGAACTTTTGAAACTCCTAGTCTAAATCGTGCTATGAGATTTTTTATACTTTTGAAACTCCTAGTCTAAATCGTGCTATGAGATTTTTGTTGGTATAAAAGCATGTTATTACGGGTAAAATTAACTATTTCCATAATAAATATGTACCATTCTTTTTTAAACACTAATAAAGAAAGAATGCCACATAAAATAAAACATATGTAATATAGTTTAAGATATTGCCCAAACACAATTAATATAAAAATTAATGGTTAGGGGTGTTAATGATTGTTTGAAAGACCAATCTAATCGACTAGGTCCAATAATTAGTTAACGAACCGATCATTTGATTATTTCTATAAAATTGTAGGTTTCGATACCCCTCTCATTGGATAATCAACCCCGTTTTTTCCCCTTAATAAGTCAACAAATTAGCAGAGGGGGAAGGGTGGTCAGCAGATCAATCTTTTCCAACACCAATGTGTTCAACAAAGGCCTAATCTATACTTGTATGGAATAATTAGGATAAGTTTTAGTTTTCTAAAAATTAAAAAAAATGTTGAATCAAACTGAATAAATTTATATATAATATATTATATATTTTTAGTTCAAGAAAATGAAGCATTACTATTTTTCACCTTGGGCCCTGGGGTGGATTCATATATACGTAAATAAAAACAAATAACACGCAGATTTACTCTATTATTGTTGAAATTGGTTCCGGCAATTTTCAGTAGCAAGCTATCAAGGTATGGTTGCTCCTCCTCTTCTCTTTCTTCCCATTTATACTTTTGTGATGTTTGAGTCAAATATCAAGTGTACAGTTTTTTTTTAAAAAAATTCTAGTGATGCTACTCATTATTTTCAGAATTTATCTCTTGAACTACAAAATTTTGGTAGCAACTCAGTAATCATTTGATATTTGATTGACTTGGGAGTGCCACTGATCAGACATTTGGTGGCGACACAGGAATTGCTACAAGTGCTTCTAGAACTGAACCGTCTTTTCGGACGACTCTTGAGGTCACCTCAAAATACACATTTTCTAGCAACTAGACCTGCCCAAAAGAAAAACATGCCATGAAAAAAGTTCGACAAAATAATATTTTAGGTAGGTTGCCACTGTAAAATGACTATTAGTGGCAACAATATCCGGCACAAAAGCTATTATACGTCAGTTGCAACTCCTGCCGCCATAATAGATTGAGAATTGGTGGCGACCATTTTTCCTACAATTACTAATTGCTTTTGTGAAAATTCTGTCACCAGTAATACCTATTTTTTCAACAATTGCCGTGGCCAAAATTCCAATATATTTCCATCAATTGTCTAGCAATATTAAAAGCACCCAAAATTTCTCAAGTCGATTTTTAATATAGTTATTTTCATGACTAAAAAGTCAGTCAACTATATATACTACACAATACTTCATTGCCTTCAAACTCCTCCTTGATCAACGCCAAGTTGTGATTGTTTAAGAACTAATGGTAATAGCTGTAAAAAGGGTGACCACAATAACATATATTGTTGTGTAAAAAAATACTGAGTTAATTATTAGTTGAAACATGACTAATTAAGTACATTATATTATATCCGCTATATATGAGTTAAAAAAAGGTGCGCTATGCCAAATGGTGCATTCAAGTAGAACTGTAGAAAAGAGTGAGGTTTCTACGTCAATTCTTGCCGCAAAAGCAACCATCGAGAAAAACCAATATTATATTGTAGATGATTAAGACAAGTAGGGTAAAAACTTACCCGCACCGGGTGTTTACACCAAACCAATAGATACAAGACATGTGTATTGCATATGGACTTCAATCATTTAACCATGATAAATTACATGCATTCTCATCTAATTAAATCAATTAACCATAGTGAGTTAATATAGTTTGGTGTAAACACCCGGTGTGGGTAAGTATTTACCGACAAAAGTAGTATAACAATACCTTTTGTTCTTCATTTATTGTTTATCATTGATCATAAAGGGCCATCGTCATAGCTCTCGTAACTGTTATCTCCTCCTCGACTGCCCCGAATCCGCCACCCAGCTCGACCCCTAGGTCCTATAATCGACAGCTCGAGGTCTCCGATCTGCCACCATTTGGTTCGATTATCTTGCCATTTCTAAGCATAATCTTGATTTCTAACTTTTTACTTAGCATCCATCGCTTAACAACTAGCATAAAAATAGATCACGTATTTTAGAACCTCACAATCAAATTTAATTGTTATTACCATTTTCACAGTAAACAGCAGGAGTATTGGAAAATGAGCCACAAAGATGAATCCGACTCAAGAAGGAGTGATCTGAATTCAAGGACAAAAATCAGGCACAAAGGCTTAAAGTGCGGACCGCATATTTCCATCTGCGGCTGCAGAATGTGAAGGAAAGTCCATCAGAGCCCAAGTGAAAAGTGCGGACCACACATAAAATGTGTAGCCGCAAAAGCTATCCAAGAGCAGAAGTTCATATAGTTAACATTTCGGGCTTAATGAATATGCGGACTGCACAATAATTGTGCGGCCACATAAGTCAGCCACGCGGCCGCACTCAGAATTGTGCGGTCCACAGAAAGGCCCTATGCGACCGTACCAGGATTTTTGCGGACCACAGAACATGAAAGATGCAGCCGCATTCCAGAATTGTGCGGCCGCAGATCTAGTCCTGTCAAGATTAAAGAAAAGTGCGGACCGCACATGAAATTGTGCGGCCGCAAAACCTCTGAAAGGGAATTTTCGTCCGATATTTTCAGCTTTGTATAAATAGACCAGTTTCACAAAATTAGGTCAAGTTTTGAATATTGAAGCTCCTTTAGCCTTTTTTCGCTACCGCTTTAGGCAATTTTAGCTTACTTTGGTGATTTAACATTGGATTTTTCTCTTTTAATCTTTCAATATGAGTTTTAGCATCTTTTCTTCTCTAATTTCTTCTATACCCATTATGAGTAGCTAGATTTTTAACTAGGATTGTGACCCAACCCTAGTGTGTAAACCTAATGAGTGTTTGATTTATAGCTTGTTTATGGTTAGGTGTTTATTATTTAGTCTTGTTCTTGCTTTTAATTGTAGAATTAATGGTTGCAAACATTTTTTCATGCCTATTTGACTTGGTCTGTACTTAAGAAAGAGAGGCTTAGTCTAGGAAAACTTGGCTAACAAGAATTTGGGATGAAATCAAGAGATTGATAGTCCCAATTAAAGGGTTGAACCTAGAGATAGTCAAACCCGACTTGAGCATTTTATCAACTGTTTGGTTCAATACCCATTTGGACTTGAGAAAGCCAAATTGGGCAAAATCACTCGCTTACCAAGAGGTATTGAGTGGGTACTTGAGTGTTGATAGCAATAATACATCCCAACCAACAAAACAAGCTTTAAAATTTACTACCCGTTAGGCAAACACCTAGGTGAAGGTCTAGCCCTAAGCCTTTTACACTATTTGAAAAATATCCAAGAACAATATTCCTTAGTTTCATATCTTTAGAATTGTAATCCTTAGCGTAATTTTAGAAATAAAAACAAGATCATATTTGTGGAAGTGCAATCTAGATACTTCACGTGCTTAGTCCAAATATATACTACTTTATCCCATTCATATAGCTCCCTATGGAATTCGACCCCGGCTCCAGTTGGATATTACTATTGCATCGATCATTTCATAACCTCGAATAGAAGTGTGACTTGGGAGATCCATTATTATGGGTAAAATTAAACTATTTCCATAATAAAAATGCACCATTCTTTTTTTTTTTTTTATAATAACTAACAAAGAAAGAATGCTACATTAAATAAAACATATACAGTATAATTTAAGATATCGCCCAAACAGAACTAGTAAAAATGGCTAGGGGTGTTAATGATTGTTTGAAAGACCAATCTAATCAAATAAGTCCAATCTAAGAGGGCGGTTCCCTCAATTGTGGCATCGCCTTCATCATCCCTTGGACAGGTTGATGAGCTTTTGGACAATTCTATATGAGCGAACTCCAAAAAAAAAATAAAAGAGTGGAAGCGGGCTAGTCCCCGAAAATGCCCGGTACTTTAGCGTTGGGGACAAGTAAGATTATTATCTGGTTTATCCGCCATCGTTATCACAAATTGAATATCCTGTTAATGTGCCAGCCCTAGCCCGTCTTGCTCTTCCAATTCCATTTCGAGAGTCATCATAGCTCTTTTGGGCGCTTCTTTATTCAAAACAAAAAGACATTCTGAAATGAACCCACATATAAAAGTGGGCTGGTCTGCTCATTATTTGTGTTCGTACATTTTTTCATTATTGCAATACAAGTAAGACCTCCACTATACTAGTTAAGAGAAAGAGGATTCTAAAAGCGAAAAGCCTAGAAGACTAGATTGTCAGACTCGGAGGTAGCAGTAAGATCTCTGTCTCCAGAGAAGGCATGAGGGTTTTCTAAAAGTCTCCTCTCATTACTTATGGATAAAGCTCGCGTATCAGCCCCATACTTCTTTGATCTCCCTTTCTCCTGAAGTAAGAAAGTGACACAGGCTTGGCAGCCGAGAATGTTATGTAAAAAGGACCAAGGAGGATCCTATCCTAAAGGAGAAGGAGGAGGAGTAGGAGCTAGCTTTATGGGTCTCGGGTATCCAATCAATTAATCCCACAAACCGGGGAAGCTTAAGCGGAAATGAAAGAGGAGGGTGAGGGAAGCCACTAAATTGAGGGCTTCGCTCGCTCGCTCTAACGCTCGTTCTGTCAAAATCTTTTGGGAGGCCTTGGTGGTCTCATATTATTTAAAATAGTTTAGAAAGTTATTCCTACAAGGAAAGGCCTACTTTCTTTCATCTAAAAGCTGGCTGGTCTCTTTTCACACCGAGGGACAGGCCCTGAAGCGAAGGACGGGAACGAGCGGAATCAATGTGTTCCAATTTCTGGCCTTGCACCGACCATCCAATGGACCATGGACTAAACGGCCACTGTGCCCCAGTCTTAAGTTCCTATCAACCACTTTCCCAACAAGGCAGCCGCCATGGTAATGCGATATTGTGATCACAACGACAGAACTATCCCATCAGAAAATCATTGGATAGATCAGCAGGCAATGAAGTAAAGAAAAATTCTTTTTTTAATAAAACTTTTGAGTACAACTCTGTGTATCCCCTGATTCTTGTCTCTAATTTGTTTTCCTTGATTCGAGGGCTGAAGATTTTTCTGGCGCGAAGTTTTTTAGCCGATGACAGAATTTTTTGTCCAGACGTCGTCGGTGTATGTTGTATTCGAAAGAACCTCATGTAAAGAAGAGAAGAAAAAATATTATAGAAAAAGGCAAAGGAAAGAAAGAGAAAAGAAAAAGGTAAGAGAGTATATATTTAATTAAAAAAATCTTCTCCTCACTCTCTTTGAGAGAGTGGAATATACGCAAAATGCCACATAAGCCTTTAGGGTGGAAACAATTCTACTCTAAAACTTTGGTAGCAACTCAGTAATCATTTGATATTTGATTGACTTGGGAGTGCCACCGTGAGAAATCGGACTTTTGGTGGCGACACAGGAATTGCTACAAGTGCTTCTGGAACTGAACGTCTTTTGGGACGACTCTTGAGGTTACCTCAAAAATACATATTTTCTAGCGACTAAACCTGCCAAAAAACAAAAATGCCATGAAAAAAGTTCGACAAAAAAATATTTTATGTAGGTTGCCACACTGTAAAATGACTATTAGTGGGAACAATAGCCGGTACAAAAGCTGTTATCTTCAGTTGCATGACTAGTGTCGCCACAGTAGATTGAGAATTACTGGCGACCATTTTTGCTACAATTGCTAATTGCTTTTGTGAAAATTCTATCACCACTAATACCTATTTTTCCAATAATTGCTGTAATGAATCAGCAGCACACTCCAACAGTACCTAGACGCAGTACTAGAGAGAGGCATTTGCCAAGTCATTTGGACCACTACGTGGTCCCCAATCCAAAAGGGAATGTTCTATCTGTCAAGCCGTTAGAGAATGGACAAGAATTGCTTGGCAAGGAATAGCATATATAGCAGCAACAACAATTAGAATAGGTGTGGATGAAGTTTGCTTTTTTTATTTCATTAGCTACCTTGCAGCAGTCTGGGACCTCTCTTTTCTTGTTTTTCATTTTTTGTTCACTGTTTCTCCTTGTTTTCCTAAGGATTGAGGATAATATAGTGTTACCCTTCAGTTCAATTGAATATCACATCTTGTTTCCTTACATTTGGTGCTTTCATTGACCCTCCTTCTACAAATGGGTGACGGTGCACACAATACTCGGTTGAAATCTTTGGATGAAGCTGTGAAACACCTCCAAGAGCAGTCAGCTGTTCACACCAAAGCTCTGGACTCTATCCACAATACCCTTAAGGAGATTGTTGCGCACATGGCTTCTCAGAGAGCTCCTTCTCCGCTGCTAGCCCTTCTTCCTCTGTGTTGGGTCAATCATCGATGCCGCAACAACAAACTGGATATAAGCAACATACATCACCACAGACACCAGTTTTTAACGTCACTCAACCACCACAACAACAACAACCCTCTAATCACTTTCGCAGAGACAGAGCCATTGAATTGCCAAAGTGCGACGGTAACGCTGCGGAAAGTTGGATTTTCCAGGCCCATCAGTATTTCGACCACTACAATGTTTCCAACGAAGAACGCATCAACCAATGTTCATTCTTCCTTAAAGGCGATGCCAGAGATTGGTATCAATGGATGTACCGGAATCATCAGTTATGTGGTTGGGCTCACTTGATGAGAGCTTTTGTGACTCGTTTTGGAGCAAAATCATTGGAATCACCGGAGAGTTTGCTTGCAAAATTGCAAATGACTTCTTCCGTTCATGAATATCTCTCCCGTTTTGAAAAGCTCGCTAACCGTACGACAGAGATGTCACCGCCGATGTTGAAACATTGCTTTACTCTAGGGCTTCTACCAGATATTAAGGCTGATGTGCTTTCCTTTCGCCCCGTGGACTTGAATGAGGCCATCGGGTTGGCCTTTTTACAAGAGCAGAAATATTTGGCCCAACCCAAACAAACAACCCGACCCACTTCTTCCTCTAAACCACAACCTCTTTCCCTGCCACAACAAACCACTTGGAACCCTAAATCAACCCCGTCAATCTCTCCTTCTTCACAATCTCCGACTGCCTCTCTTTCCGAAATTGGCCGCATCCCTTTTAAAAAACTGACACCGGCGGAGGTTCAACGCAAACGCGAGCTAAATTTGTGCTTCAATTGTGACGAAAAATACCACAAGGGTCATCGTTGCTCCTCTACACACCAGCTTTTCCTTCTTCTAGCAGATGATGAAGCCCTTGAGGATCCTCCATCGGAATTGTTGCCACCACCATCTGATTCCCCTCCTCCTGATATATCACCTGCCTCACCCTCTCTTCTCACCATCAGTCTTCACGCCTTGTCTGGCGGACTAGACTCCTCCACTATTCGCGTGACTGGCTACATCAAAGGCCTTGCAGCTCAGATTCTCATTGATGGAGGTAGCACTCATAATTTTGTCAATCCGCGTGATGCTAGGAAACTTAAATGGCTATGAACCATCTACTAGATTTTCTG
>NW_017670439.1:152546-153394 GCF_001879085.1 Nicotiana attenuata
CACTTGTTATCGCCTAGTTTCGGGTCTTTTCGAATCGCCCCATCCCACCTTCCAGTCCACAATGAACTCCTATTTTCAAACCGTTTTCTTCGCCTAATTTCGTTCCCCGTTTTTTTTGACGATATTCTCATTTTATAGCCAATCGTTGCAGGATCACCTAGCTCACCTTCGCTCTGTATTTGACAGTCTTCATAGCAATGCTTTAGTGGTAAAAAGATCAAAATGTCAATTTGGTCAGTCCTCCATTGCCTATTTGGGTCATATTCTATCTTCTGATGGCCTTCAAGTTGATCCCGAGAAAATTGTTGCTATCATATGTTGGCCCTATCCTTCATCAGTCAAAGATGTACGCGGATTCCTTGGCCTAACGGGCTATTATCGACGTTTTGTCAAAGGATACGCCCAATTGGCTTCACCTCTCACGAACTTGTTGAAGAAGGATTCTTTCCTTTGGTCTGATATGGCTTTTGCTGCTTTTTTAAAACTCAAGAAGGCCCTGAGCTCCGTTCCTGTTTTATCCTTGCCTGACTTCTCTAAAGTCTTCACAGTGGAAACAGATGCATCGGGTACAGGGATTGGTGCAGTGCTATCTCAAGAAGGTCATCCCATTGCCTTCTTCAGTCAAAAATTGTCTTCAAGAATGCAGGCTGCCTCGACTTATAATAGGGAGATGTTTGCTATCACACAAGCTGTTCAAAAGTGGCGGCAGTACCTATTGGGCCGCAAGTTTATTATAATCACAGACCAACAGCCTTTAAAATCCCTCACTAGTCAAGTGATCCAAACACCCGAACAACAACGTTGGCTCAGTAAACTAATCGGGTATGATTTTGAGATTCTTTATAGAC
>NW_017670439.1:154024-190302 GCF_001879085.1 Nicotiana attenuata
TGCTTATCACCCACAATCAGATGGTCAAACCGAGGCTCTCAACAAATGTCTCGAGATGTACCTTCGCTGCTTCGCCGCTGATACACCAACTGCTTGGTTTTCTTTGTTACCATGGGCAGAATTCTGGTATAACACATCCTATCACCATAGTTCTAAAGTAACTCCTTTTGAGGTAGTATATGGTCGTCCTCCACCAACAGTTTCACGCTATGTCAAAGATAATTTAACTAATCCAGCCGTGGCTGCTTCTCTTCGCCAACATGATGAGGTTTTGGCTATATTAAAGGCAAATTTAATCCAGGCACAAGAGCGTATGAAGGTTTATGCGGATAAAGGTCGTCGAGAGGTTGTGTTTGAAGTGGGTGATAGGTTTATGTTCGTCTACGTCCCTATCGTCAGCTCTCCATCCGTCTGCAGCGTCATAACAAACTGAGCAGACAATTCTTTGGTCCCTTTCAAATTATACAACGCATTGGCGAAGTTGCTTATAAGTTGGAACTACCCTCATCCTCCAAAATTCACCCCGTATTTCATGTTTCTGTTCTCCACAAGTGTCTGGGCAATCCATCGCACCAGGTCACCCCTATTGACCTTTTGGATCAGTCTTCTTCCTTGATACTACAACCTGAAGATGTCTTGCGAACTCGCACTATTTCGAGGGGAGCACATCAGGTTCCACAATGTCTTATCAAATGGTGTGGCCTTCCTGCTTCTGATGCAACTTGGGAGGATATTCACGCTCTTCTGCAGAAGTTTCCGAATCAGAACCTTGAGGGCAAGGTTCATCTTCATGGGGTCGGCAATGTAATGAATCAGCAGCACACTCCAACAGTACCTAGACGCAATACTAGAGAGAGGCATTTGCCAAGTCATTTGGACCACTACGTGGTCCCCAATCCAAAAGGGAATGTTCTATCTGTCAAGCCGTTAGAGAAGGGACAAGAATTGCTTGGCAAGGAATAACATATATAGCAGCAACAACAATTAGAATAGGTGTGGATGAAGTTTGCTTTTTTTATTTCATTAGCTACCTTGTAGCAGTCTGGGACCTCTCTTTTCTTGTTTTTCATTTTTTGTTCACTGTTTCTCCTTGTTTTCCTAAGGATTGAGGATAATATAGTGTTATCCTTCAGTTCAATTGAATATCATATCTTGTTTCCTTACAATTGCCGTGGCCAAAATTCTAATATATTTCGATCAATTGTCTACCAATATTAAAAACAGCCAAAATTATTCACCAAACAATAAAAACATTTCTCAAGTCGATTATTATAGATATTTTCATGACTAAAAAGTCAAGTCAAATATATATACTACACAATACTTAATTGCCTTCAAACTCCTCCTTGATCAACGCCAAGTTGTGATTGTTTAAGAAATGCTACTAATAGCCTTAAAAAAGGTGACCACAAGAACATATATATTGCTGTGTAAAAAAATATTGAGTTGAGTTGAAACGTGACTAAGTACATTATATTATATCCGATATGAGTTAAGAAAAAAAAATCCGCTATGCCAAATGGTGCATTCAAGTAGAACTGTAGAAAAGAGTGAGCTAATGTGGTAACTAATTGGTTTCTACATCAATTCTTGCCGCAAAAGTAACCATCGAGAAAATCCAATATTGTAGATGATTAAGACAAGTAGTATAGCAATACCTTTTGCGTGAGAGTATTAAGTGCGGAAGTGCGTGTTAGGAGTAAGCAGAGACAGTAACAGGGCAGCTCTCCTTTGGCATGTCAGCTGAAATATATATAATATGTGATGGAATCACTATACATAATTAACTGCATGCCAATAGAGAGTAGCCCTATCACTATTTCCCTTATTATTCAAGAATTAGTATTATCATTCACCAAATCTGCTTTCTCAATATTTTGCTTCTGGTTCATTACAATAGAGCTCTTCACGCTTTATAGAGCATCACTTCTCAGTTTAAGAGACGGAATAAACCACTGGAGAATCGGCATATCCTGGATTTTTTTGTACTTGTGCTTGTGGATTGCATTAGGGGGGTTGCTTTTTCTAAGGTCAGAAAATGGGTAACTTTCTTATCATCTACAATTCCATTTGGTGAAAGCAGCTCCGTTAGAGAATATTTTCGTCAGATTCCCTCAATTATCTTGTCCATGAATTTAATTTGCAGGTGAGATGCGGAAAAAAGTTGCTGAAAGTTGTAGATGCTGCTTGACTTTATGCCTATGAATTAAGAACCTTCAATTCAAACAGCATATCCTTCGTCATATTCCTTGCCATGTTCCTTTTTTTTTTCAATTTACATTTCTATGTTACGTTTTTCGGTTTGTGTTTGGTTTTCATGTGGCTTTTCAATTTCGAATTTCCAATCTCGCTAATGTTCTTAAAATCTTATGATTCCAACTTTTTTTAGAGGCCAGGACATCAAGAGTACTGCTTGCTTTCTGACTTTGGAGTTTGGACATAATAAAAATTCGTTGCCGCTACTCACATATTACTCAAGTGTGTCGTCATTTGTGCCAGTTTTTTTCTCGATAATGCGAGCAGACTATCTATGATCAATGTAAAATCCTTCGCATCTTTACCACATATGGTAATGACATTATTTACCTGTTAAAACATTTGAAGCTGAACGATAGCAGCACCTCATTAAGAGCATGTTTGGAAAGCCATATTGGAGATGGATTTGGGTGTAATTGGGTCTAATTACACAGTTTGGCATGTTTGTTTGGCCAAGTAATTACTTGGTCAGCATGAAATTGGGTGTAATTGGAGGGGTGTAATTACTATTTTCAATTCTCAAGGGGGAGGTGAGAATTGGTGGTAATTACACTGTGTAATTACAATGTTACTTTTTAGTTTCTTTCTTTTTTATTTTTATTTTAATTTATTTTCTTTATAACTTTTTATTTCTATCATTTTAATTTTTTAATTTTATTTTTACTTTTTAATTTCTTTTAAAATTTTAAATATATTTTTCTTTGTACATTATTTATCTTTTATTTCTCCATCTTTACTTCTTGTGATTCCATGTAATTGCTTATATTTTATCTTTTATTTATTTTATTATTCTATATTTTGAAACTACACCTCCTAATATTAAAAATAATGAGTCATTAATAACTTGGCATATAATGAATGATGCAATTAAAGTGAAATTCCGTGGTTGAATTTGGTTATAAACTTATCATGTTTCCTAATCTTAAGTTGCAGTGGGACTTATTATTATTATGTTGGAATTTGACATATGTTAAACTATTTTTTATTTATTTATGAAATTGTGTTATATTCATGGTTCCAATTTACTTGTTTTAGTAGTATTAGTTCACATTCTATGTTGTTCATTTTTTAGTTAGAATTGACAGATTAGTTTTGTCAAACATTTGAATAATGTTATGACACTATATTTATAAATATTAATTTATTTTATCAANAGTTTTATTTTTACTTTTTTATTTCTTTTGAAATTTTAATCATGAATTCCATGATGTTCTTACAAAACGTATATTTAGTTTTTGTAAGTATCTAAACTAAATATTATTAATTTAAAAATATATATATATAAATTATTTTTTAAATGTATGTTTACGAAAAAATATACATTGTAAATATCAAATATAATATCATTTATACTTGTAAAAATTTATATGCTTTATTATATTTATTTGTAAGTTTTGATAATTACTTAATTTAAAATTTAATCTAAAAGTGTAATTACACTTGTGCAACCAAACAGTAAAATTATAAACAAACAGGTCATTGTAATTACACAACTGTGTGATTACTAGGCTATGTAATTACTACCCTAGTAATTACACCAATTCTAATTACAGGGTGACTTTCCAAACAGACTCTAAATCGTCCAAATCTGGATACTATATTTGATAGAATTACTTTCGAGAGAAACAAATATTGAGTGACCATTCTAGTTACTTCCACCTGCAAATATGTCTCATGTAAAAGGTTCTCCGATATACCTGCGTCAAAGTAATAAAACATTATCATATTTTATTTATTAAGTAAAACAGGAGCAACTATGTGTTGTCTTATTATAGTTTTGAAAGTTGCACACTATCGAACAAGAGGGACATTTATGTCGATAACAAGAGCTAGTCATAATTGAATTACTGAAATAGTACGTACCCAGATCATCTATTAAGAAATATTTATTAGGTGAAATATGCGCAGATATAAAAAAATGTTTTTGTCTCATATAATAAAGTAATGTTAATCGTGCTAAGAAAAGGACCAAAATCATATAAGGAGCCTAATATATTTAATCTTACCCAATGTTGGAAACTCAACAAATCTATATCTATCTATCTATCTATCTATCTATATCTATATTATTATAAAAGTATGAATACAATGTCCGTTTACAGAAATAGCCTTAAACATTTAATTTATATAAGGACGGAATCGTAATCACTTATAATATAATATTAAATTTTGGATAAGTTATATATATGATAGGATATATGATGAACCGAATATATACTTGCCATCAGTTATGAAGTAAATCGAATCCAACTTTGATTAGAAACGCATGTCTATAAAAAGTTTCTTTTTAAGAACAAAAAATCTTGCACCAAATCTTCCGCATTTTTTAGGAAAAATATTCCTATTCATATTAATCGTTCAACTTTTGCTTCTTCTCAATTTTTATCTACTAAATTTTTGAAAGCTAAAGTGCTATTTCAAAGAGATAATCTATGTTGTATAAAATTAGACGTTTAGCATTTTACTAAAACATTAGAATTTTGAAGTCCACTAACAACAATCTTTTTTATCTATCTATATCTATCTATCTATATTATTATAAAAGCACGACTAATGTATGCTAAATGTTGAACGACTAAAATATCCCCGAAATATTGATCGACTTTTATGCCCTTAATTATTTGTAGAATTTAAGGATCTAATTGTAAATTACCTAATGAAGGAATTTTTTTATATTTAAACTACACATACACGGACCCTACAAAGTTTATCCTAATTGTATTAGAAAGGTACGTCCATAATTGGTGTTATTACTTGTAAGCTTGTGTTTGTTTCTATTCATATTGTGATGACATCATATATCTATAAGAATTATCTTATAAAATATAAAGTACGAAAAATATAAATTTTTGGCGGTCCTTTGGTGTTCAAATTTTAAGGTATTCAAGGGAACAATTTCTAATATATGATCTTTAATTATATATGATTTGGCGAAAGGTCTATTGCTTAATTTGGTCCAAGTTTCAAACATAACCAACTAATTATGCGTTAAGGTATTCTCTCTCTACTTGAGAAATTATCTTTCTTTTGCACTTTTTATGTTATTTATCTAATTAATGATCAAAATTATAGTGTGTGTCCCTTTCTTTTTATAGTATTTCTTGCGCATAAAAGAAGAAAGCAAATGTCGTGGGACTAAAATATTGTTGTTTCTAATAGTAAAGCTCATGTAATATTCTCTTTGCTATTAATTATATTATTTTCTCTTTGCTTTTTTATTTTACCGAAGATGAAAAAGTCTGCTTTAGTTTGCTTAATAATTCAAATATTTAGGGCACTCTACTTATTTTGACATATTTTTTTGTGTGCTTATTTTATTATGTAACATCTGTGTGCGGTGAAGTTCTCTCACTATTCTCATCGAACATAGCAGTTAATTCTTCTTTTGGATTTTCAATCTTCTTAATTAAAAGATGACTACTTTTTTATTAAAATCAGTAATATTGTAGATATACTTTCAATAAATCTCGACCGTATGTAATATCATAGCGAAAGGCCAGTTCAGATATTAGATGCTTATTGTACGGGATGATGTAGTTATCAGGAGTTTGTTCTAGGTGCATGTTGGAACCAAAAACAGATGAAAAATAGAAGGTTAACGATATAGA
Organism: Nicotiana attenuata; assembly: GCF_001879085.1. Taxonomy (NCBI): domain Eukaryota; kingdom Viridiplantae; phylum Streptophyta; class Magnoliopsida; order Solanales; family Solanaceae; genus Nicotiana; species Nicotiana attenuata. The sequence goes on from NW_017670439.1 coordinate 159,889, forward strand.
CATAGTTGATTAATTAATAAAAATATGATTGATGCTAATATGAGGTAAAAGAATTTGGAGTGACAGTAAAATATGTGATGATTTGCAAACGCACATTGATTTGTTACATTAAGTTGTTATATTAAGTGGAGTAGTATTGTCTAAGATAAGAATTGAAATGTTCAGTCACATAAATAATTGATTGAAGATTTACGTGCAACGCACGTACATAGAGACTAGTACTATATTAAAAGCACGAAAACCCTTAGCGAAATGTCGTTCACCTTTTTTACCCTTTAAAAATATATTTCACAAGGGGTTAAATTGTAATTTAAATTAACTTCCTAATATTTAAGATTTTCAAATCAACTTCAATCAATACTTAGCCTAATATTTAGGTGTATAATAAATTCCTCAACTTAAATTTTCTCTCTTTGTTAGGCAATATAGCAAGCCCTTGCCAAAAAGCTAAAAAGTCACACGAATCCCACACGAAGCTAAAAGGCCAAAAAAAGACTAACGCCACAACACCTTGCCATCATCAACTAGAACGAGAAGTAATACTACAAAAGTTTACTTGTTTAATTATTATTATTATTATTATTATTATTATTATTATTATTATTATTTAAATATCATTGATGATTCTTTTAGGAGCATGCTCCAAAAATTAGACACAAAGTAATAATATACAAAGCAATCTGGTTGTTCAAAATATTATTGATATGAAGTAATCTCACAATTAATATGTAGCTTTATTTTTCGTGCGCGTGCTAAAAAATTTAGAAAATTGTAAAAATATACTTATTTGCCAATTTTCTCCAAAACATTGAACCAAGAATATCCAAAGCATGCATGATCGTACAATGAATAATCAAATTATATTTTTACTGCATGCAAATTTAAAAAAAAATATTTGTTAGAAGTTAGAATATACTATGAACCAAATCACAAAATGCATTGCTACATGACTGCTTGCGCCAGAATGATCTCAATTCCAATCGACAAAAGAAATATTCTTTTTTAATGACAAAAGAAATAAGTTTATTGTGACCAACTAAAAAACCAAAACAAAAAAAATCATTTTACATGAAAGAATTATTTTAACTTTTTATAGAGGTTCACTCGACGATCATTATCCTCATTATCAAGACCGCAAGCAATCAAATTCTTTGGCTTCAGAACCGCATCAAGATAGTGAAAATAAAGAGATGTAACACAAATATATCTTTCGAATAATTAATTATGCTATTTTGAAAAGTTTTTTCTCATTTATACAAAGTACACACGCAACGCGCGTACACTAAGACTAGTTATAACATAATTATTAAAAATATCATAAATTGGTTTACTCGTCACATATACGTTTAGATAGGAGTTAATTTTATCCATTGGCATTGAACTTTTGTGTTTGTTACCCAAAAGTCACTTTTTTTTTTGTTACGTAAAAATCATTCAACTTTGTGTTCATTACACAAAAGTCACTTTTCTTTCTTTTGTTACACAAAAATTATTTTATTTTGCTCTAATTATCACAAAAGTCACATTTTTACTTGAAAAGTCTATTATGCCCTTGATATATATAAATCTTCATATTTATGTAATGCCTTCTACTCCCTCCGTTCCAGTTTATGTGAACCTTTTTTCTTTTTGGTCCGTTCCAAAAAGAATGACCCCTTTCTAAATTTGGAAACAATTTGGCTTAAACTTCCAATTCTACCCTTAATGAGAAGCTTTTATAACCACATAAATACTCTGGACCCTTTTTTGACTTGTTTAGGACCATAAATTCGAAAAGTCTTTATTATTTCTTAAACTTCGTGCCCAGTCAAACAGGTTCTCATAAATTGGAACAGAGGGAGTATAGATATACTATATAACATATTTTAACTATGTATTTTATTTATAAATAAAATAACTTAATTTTTTTATTTATTATTTTTATAATATATTCGTATATTTAAATTTTTCTTAACTTTAATTTTCATGATATATTAGTAGCGTTAAAAATAACTTTTTTCAGCAATTCTTTTTTTTGAATTTAATTGACCGACCAAAGTTGGTCGGAAATCACCGACCAACTTTGGTCGGTATGCCCTTCCGACCCTCAAAATACCGACCACATGTTAATGGTCGCGTTTTGGACAGTTATTGGCCATTACCAACCAACTTTGGTCGATTTTGTTGGACAGTTTTTCCCGAATTTCTAGTAGTGTAATTTTTCAAATAACCAATTGCCCAGGTAAATCACCAAGAAAATATCCCCAGCTAAATTTGCATGTAGTACCTAGGGATTTTCTTTAAGATTAACATATGATTTGTTCCTCATTTTCTTTTTTTGCTTACTTGCGAATTTTCTCACAAAAATGTACTTGCCGATTTATTTCTCTACTAATATATATTAAAGTTACTAATAAATTTAATAACGCTACTAAAATCTTGAAAATTAACGTTAAAAAAAAAATTAAATATACGAATATATTATAAAAATAAGAAATAAAATAATATTAAGTTATTTTATTTATAAATAAAATACATAGTTAAAAATATATTATATAGTATATAATATAGAAGGTATAACATAAATATGAAGGTTTATATAATATCAAGGGCATAATAGAATTTTCAAGTAAAAATGTGACTTTTGTGATAACTAGAGCAAAGTAAAATGATTTTTGTGTAACAAAAGAAAGAAAAGTGACTTTTGTGTAATGAACACGAAGTTGAATGATTTTTACGTAACAAAAAAAAAGTGACTTTTGGGTAATAAACACAAAAGTTCAATGATCATGGATAAAATTAACTCGTGAGTATTTAACAGAATCCTTTTCTGGACAATTACTCACTTCTCAAAGTATTGATAGCAATTCTAGCATCTTGCAACATATCCTTCAAAGATGTTGCTATAACTTTCTGAATTAAAACCCCATATTTCAGACAGAATTGATCATAAGAAGCTTTTAGTTTAATTCTACAATCTTTTTCTTAGTTTATTTTCGTTTGTGGATGAATCATCATCAAAGACGACGATATACATACTGTAACTTTTTGCAGGAATCCTTTTGTGCTGGTTATGGTGAAGAGGCAGTTTCGCGTCGTCTTTAATTTCTCTCTCTCTCTCTTTTTGGGTAATTCATTAAATATTGATCCATTCTTCTTCAACAAAGTTTTTAGTTGATCCTCCGTTTCTACATTTCTGAGAAATGAGAAATATATATTAGAACCGAAATAATCAAGTGTCATGCGAAAGCTAGCAAAGCATACCTTCAATGACGATAAATCTGACAAGAAAAGAGTAGTATACTAAAAGAGACACAAATATTTAACGTGGTTCGGACAATTGAACTACGTATACGAGCGGAGATGTGATAACCCAACAGGTCATCTATAGTTTTACCTTTCATTTTTGTGCTCCGAGACCGCGAATAGCTTCGTTCAGCCTTCCTCGATTTGGTGCGCAGTCCGTGTCTTTTTCCGAAAGGATTTTATGTGAAAAATTGATGAAAATGTGAAATCGTGCCTTAAAACTCATTTGAACTGGCTTCGGTCAACGTTTTGAGCAAACGAAATCGGATCACTATTTTGACGGTCCCAGTGGGTCCGTATTGTGATTTGGAACTTGGACGCATGCCCGAATTCGAATTCGAATTCAGAAGTCCCTAACTTAATTTAACGTAATTTCATGAAAACTAAAAGTTTAAAGGTTTAAAGAATTCCTAAGTTTGACCGTAAGTTGACTTTGTTGCTATCGGGTTCAGATTTCGGTATCGGAACTTGGTACATGTTCGTTTCAGTATTTATAACTTGTCTGCAAAATTTGTTACAAAAATGGAGTTGAATTGACGTGATTCGGACGTCCGGTTGAAAATTTGAAAGTTCTTAAGTTTTTATGACAATTTCATTTGTTTTGGTGTTCGATTCATAGTTCTAGATGTTATTTTGGTGTTTTGATCGCGCGAGCCAGTTCATAAGATGTTATTACACTTGTGTGCATATTTGGTTTGGAGCCCGAGGGGCCCGGGTGAGTTTAGGATAGGCTACGGAGTGATTTTTGAACTTAGAAGAGTGTTGTTGCACCATGTCTGCAGATCTCGCATTTGCGAGGACCTGATCGCAACTGCGAGATCAGGCTCGCATATGTGAAGATGGTGGGGGCTGTTTCAGCTTCGCTTTTGTGAAGTGAAGTCCGCAGATGCAAAGGGGGCAGGTTCGCATTTGCGAACTTTTGAGTCGCATTTCCAACTAAAGGAAGACTGAGGCAGACTAGCATTTGCGAGTCGATTGTTCGCATTTGCGGTAGTCTTGGTTCGCATTAGTGATAAAATTGTCGCATTTGTGACGTTATTAGGCTCAGTGACTCTTTCGCATTTGCGAAAGGTTGATCGCTTTTGCCATCATCCCAATTGCGAACTATGTGTCGCAATTGCGATAACTGCAGCTGGGTAAAAGAGGGGGAAAACGAGATTTAGCTCATTTCTTTCAAACTCTCAACCCTAAACACCCTAGATGCAATTTTTCCAAGAGATTTTCTTCCTAAATTCATTGGTAAGTGACTTCAATCTATTTCTTTTCAATTTACATTTCATAAGTTTTCAACATCAAAATCTAGGATTTTCATGGTAGAAATTAGGGATTTGGGTAGAATTAGGGATTTTTATAAATTTGGGATTTAGACCTCGAATTGAGGTCAGATTTAAAAACTAATTACATAACCGGACTCGGGGGTGAATGAGTTTTTGGGTTTTGGTCCGAATTTCGATTTTGACCAAGCGGGCCCGGGGTTGACTTTTGTTGACTTTTTCAATAATGATCTAAATTGAACCTCTTTCATTCATGGGTAATTTCTAAGGCTTATTTTGAATCTTTTGGTTAACAATTTTCTAGATTTGGTTGGTTAGATAGCTTGTTCAGAAGGCAAAATCGTGGTTGAACTTTGAGTTGATTGCGGAGTGAGGTAAGTATTGGGTCTAACCTTGATTTGAGGGAATTAGGAGCGCTTGAGCTATATGCTATGTGAATTACATGTGTAGCGGAGTATATGCGAGGTGACGAGTGTATATATGCCGTCAAATTACTTATTTTCATGCTTTTCTGTATTTCAGTAGTTACTTTATTCCATGACTTAACCGTTACATTACTTGTTTTCTCCATCTTCATTGCTTCGCATGATGTCTTGTTTCATGCCTTAACTGCTACATGCTTATTTGACTTCCATGCCATAATTGCTACTTACCATTTAGCATTTCTTGTATTAAATTTCCCATCCCCTCCTCGATTCCATAATTATTTACTAGTTGTCTCTATTCGTTTCACCCATATATCTAAATTGTCTTATGCCTTGTTGCTTTATAGTTTCGTATTAAATGTTGCCCTCATTGAAGTAGTTTCACTTGTACGTATTGTTAAAAATAGACACTGTTGAGTTGGTAAAGTTGAGACATCCGAGTAGTTCGAGTTTCTTTGATTATCATGTTATTCCCCATTTTCATACATTAGTTCTCTTGATGTATGATTTCTTGTAAATCTTACTTATTGAGTTACTACTGTTAATTGACATTGTTTGGGGAGCGGGTTGCATGCCGCAATGGAAATTGAAAGCTAATGAATTGAAAGTTCGGAATAAGGATAGTTATGATATTGATAGATTACTATATGGTAGTGTCGGGTTGCGCGCCGCAACGGATAGTTTAAAATTGATATTATGGGATCGATTTGCACGACGCAACATATTGATAAAAGTAATAATTCTTTGTGACCGTTGAATTGGCCTCGGTTGTTGAGACGAGTTATATGACTGGTTATTCGAGACTCTCTGCTGGTTGATTTGAGTTTCTTTGATATGAGTTACTTTACTTCTATTCCTGTCTTTCTGTTATTATTGTTATTATTATTATTATTATTATTATTATTATTATTATTATTATTATTATTATTATTATTATTATTATTATTATTATTGCATATAGGTTAATGCAAGGGACCCACCTTAGCCTTGTCACTATTTCGTCTAGGTTAGGCTCGACACTTAGAGAGTATAGGGAGTCGGTTGTATTCATACTACACTCTGCACTTCTTGTGCAGATACCGGAGTTGGTCCCAGCGGCATACCGTAGACTTGCTCGGATCTGGCTACCCAGAAGAGACTTGAGGTATAGCTGCACGACATTCGCAGCTCTGAAGTCCCCTTCAACTTCATTTAGTTCTTCATTTGATCAGACAATGATGTTTATTTCAGGCCATTATTTGTATTATCTTAGACGGTCATGTATTCGGGACACCAGATCCGGGGTTGTATTTGAATTTCCTCACTTATTAGCTTATTTATCTTGTTTCAGACTATTCAGTTTCTTTACTGTCATCATATTTGAAGTTTGTTAAAAATAGTTAATAAATATATCTAATGTTGGCTTTCTTAGCAAGTAAAATGTTAGGCACCATCACGGTTTCGTGGGTGGGAATTCCGTGTCGTGATCAACAAGTTGGTATCAGAGCACTAGGTTGCCTAGGTATCACGAGTCACGAGCAAGATTAGTAGAATCTGGAGGATCGGTACGGAGACATTTGTTGTTATCTTCCAGAGGATATGGAGTTTAGGAAAAATATCACTTATTTCTTACTGTGTTGTACGATTTTATTCTATCATTGATGATTGAACCCTTCTATTCTTGTTCTCTCGCAGATGGCGAGAACACGCACTGCATCTACAGCTGGACAGGAGCCAAAGCCCCCTATGGCAACTATGACTAGGGGAAGAAGTCGAGGCCGAGATTGCGCCAGAGGCAGAGGCAGAGCTCAGCCTAAAGCTCGAGTAACAACTCCCACAGTGGAACCTCATGTGGATTTTGAGGAGGAGGTTCCAGCTCAGACTATTCCCGTCGAACCAGCTCAGGTTCCGGAGGGGTTCATAGCCACTCCAGTACTTCAGGACTCTCTAGTCCGTTTGGTGGGCCTTATGGAGAGTGTGGCCTAGACCGGTACCTTTCCAGTTGCACCAGCCATCTCTCGGGCTAGGGGGAGGAGCATAGACTCCCGCTCCCAAGTATCAGATTTCAACAGCCCCGCCAGTTGGGGTAGTTCAGCCGGTTGTTGCGGCACAAGTTGTAGATAGTCTCGCTTTGTCTTCTGAGACTATTTTGAGGTTGGATAAGTTTACCAAGCTCTTTCCTGTACATATCACTGGTGCATCCTTTAAGGACCCACATGACTTTCTGGATCGTTGCCACGAGGTGTTGCGCAACATGGGTATAGTTGAGACCAATGTGATCGATTTTGCAGCATTTCAGATGACTGGTTCTGCCCGGAGATAGTGGCGAGATTTTATGTTGACTAGACCATCTGGGTCTCCTGCACGTACCTGAGATCAATTCTCACAGCTATTTCTTGAGAATTTCATTCCTGTCACCTTGAGAGAGGAGTATCGCAGGCACTTTGACCGTCTCCAGCAGGGTGGTATGACTGTTACCTAGTATGAGATTCGATTTGTGGAGCTAGCTCGCCATGCCGGTATCTTGCTTCCTACTGAGAGGGAGAGAGTGAGGAGATTTATTGATGGACTCACTTACACTATCAGGCTTCAGATGGCCAAGGAGACAGGGAGTGATATTTCTTTCTAGACGGCCATAAATATTGCTAGACGGATCGAGTTGGTTCGTGCTCAGGAGAGGGGGCCGGTGTCAGATAAGAGGCCTTATCATTCCGATAGTTTTAGTGGTGCTTCATCTGGAGGCAGGGGTTCTTTTGGTAGAGGCCATCCTCCTAGGCCGTTTCAGACAACTCTTCAGGTAGCCCACGGTGCTTCGGGCGGTTGTGGTTCTTACGGGTCTCGTTCTGAGCAGCCAGCATTTAGTGCACATTCATCTCTTATCTGTGCACCACAACTCTAGAGTTGCTACAGTGGCTATTTGGACCGTCAGGGTCAGTCCTCGTTTCAGCAGCCGAGGGGGTGCTTTGAGTGTGGAGACATAGGTCACATCAGGAGGTATTTTCCTAGATTGTCGAGCAACAGATCTCAGCAGGGTTCTTGTGCCATCATACCGGCACTGGTTGCCCCGCCGCCTGTGCAGCCAACTAGAGGTAGGAGTCAGGCAGCCATAGGTGGAGGTCAGGCCGTCAAAGGTGGAGGCCAGCCAACTAGAGGCCATCCTAGAGACGTGGTTCAGAGTGGTGGGGCCCAGCCCCGATGTTATGCGTTCCCAGCTAGGCCTGAGACCGAGTCATCTAACGTCGTTATCACAAGTATTGTTCTAGTTTATGCCTGTGGGAGATTTTATTATTGTAGATCGTATCTATCGCTCGTGTGTGATTACTATTGGGGGACTTGAGACTAGCGTAGATCTTCTACTTCTTGATATGGTAGATTTTGATGTTATCTTGGATATGGATTAACTGTCACCTTATCATGCTATATTGGACTATCACGACAAGACGGTGGCCTTAGCCATGCTGGGATTGCCTCGATTAGAATGGAGAGGGACTCCTGGCCACTCTACTAGTAGAGTTGTTTCTTATGTGAAGGCTCGACATATAATCGAGAAGGGATGTCTAGCTTATTTGGACTATATCCGTGATTCTAGTGCGGAGGTTCCTTCCATGGATTCAGTACCACTTGTTCGTAAGTTTGCGGAGGTATTTCCTGCATATTTTCTAGGGATGCCACCCGATAGGGATATTGACTTCTGTATTGATTAGGCTCCGGACACCAGCCGATTTCTATTCCACCAAACCATATGGCCCTGCCTGAGTTGAAGGAGAAATTGCAAGATTTACTTGATAAGGGTTTTATTAGATCTAGTGTCTCGCCCTGGGATGCACCCTTATTGTTCATGAAGAAGAAAGATGGGTCGATGAGGATGTGTATAGACTATCAGCAGTTGAACTAGGTCACTATCAAGAACAAGTATCTGTTGCCGAGGATTGATGAGTTATTTGATCAGCTTCAGGGTGCCAAAGTGTTTTCGAAGATTTATTTGAGGTCTGGCTACCATTAGTTGAAGATTGGGGCATCCGATGTCCCTAAGACGGCTTTTCCGACTCGGTATGGGCATATGAGTTCGAGTGATGTCATTTGGGTTGACAAATGCCACAGCAACATTTATAGATCTGATGAACCGGGTGTTCAAGCCCTATTTGGATTCTTTTGTGATTGTATTTATTGATGATATCTTGATCTACTCCCGGAGTCGAGAGGGGCATGGGCATCATCTTCGGGTGGTACTTCAGGCTCTTAGAGATTGCCAGTTATATGCCAAGTTCTCTAAGTATGAGGTTTGGTTAGACTCAGCCGCTTTTTGGGGACATGTGGTATCGGCATAGGGCATAAAGGTGGATCTTGAGAATATAGAGGCAATTCATAACTGTCCTAGACATAGTTCAGCTATAGCGATTCGGAGTTTCCTGGGTTTGAGGGGTTATTATCGGTTGGTTCGTGGAGGGGTTGTCATCCATAGCAGCCCCATTGACTAGATTGACCTAGAAGGGTTCCCCGTTCAAATGGCCGGATGAGTGTGAGTTGAGCTTTCAGAAGCTCAAGACTACTTTGACTACGCCACCGTTGCTGGTGTTGTCTACAGGTTTAGGATCCTACACGGTGTACTGTGATGCATCTCGTATTCGGCTCGGTGCAGTATTGATGTAGGATGGAAGGGTAATTGCATATGCGTCGCGACAGTTGAAGGTTCATGAGAAAAATTACCATGTTCATGACTTAGAGTTGGCAGCCATTGGCGCTGAAGATTTGGAGGCACTATCTTTACGGCGTGTCATGCGAGGTATTCACGGATCATCGGAGTCTACAGTATTTGTTCAAGCAAAAGGATCTCAACTTGAGGCAGAGAAGATGGTTGGAGCTGTTGAAAGACGATGATATCACCATTTTGTATCATCCCGGGAAGGCCAATGTGGTGGCCGATGCCTTGAGTAGGAAGGCTGTGAGTATGGGCAGCCTTGTGTATATCCCAGTTAGTGAGAGACCGCTTGCAGCAGATGTTCGGGCTTTGGCCAATCAGTTCGTGAGGTTAGATGTTTCTAAGCCCAGTCGTGTGCTAGCTTGCACAGTCGCTCGGTCTTCCTTGGTTGAGCGCATCAGAGAGCGTCAGTATGATGATCCCCATTTGCTTGTCCTTGAGGACACGGTACGGAATAGTTGTGCCAAGCTAGTTACTATTGGAGATGATGGTGTTTTGAGGATGCAAGGTCGTATTTGTGTGCCTAATATGGATGGACTTCGTAAGTTGATTCTTGAGGAGGCACACATCTCCCGATATTCTATTCATCCGGGTGCCGCCAAGATGTATCCGGACTTACAACAACATTACTGGTGGAGGAGGATGAAGAAGGATATAGTTTCATATGTAGCTCGGTGTCTAAATTGTCAGCAAGTAAAGTACGAGCATTAGAGGCCTGGCGGTTTGCTTCAAAGGATGGAGATTCCTAAGTGGAAGTGGGAACATATCACTATGGATTTTTTTGCTGGACTCCCACGGACTCAGAAGAAGTTCGACGCGGTATGGGTCACTGTGGGTAGGTTGACCAAGCCGGCACATTTCATTGCAGTGGCAGTTACCTATTCTTTTGAGCGGTTAGCTGAGATCTACATCCGCGAGATCGTCCGTCTGCACGGTGTGCTCGTGTCTATCATTTCTGATCGAGGTACGCAGTTCACCTTGCACTTCTGGAGGGCCATACAACGTGAGTTGGGCACGCAGGTTGAGTTGAGTACAACATTTCATCCCAGACGGACGGACAGTCCGGGCGCACTATTCAGATATTGGAGGTTATGCTTGGTGCTTGTGCTATGGCTTTCGGGGGTTCTTGGGATCAGTCTTTGCTGCTTGCGGAGTTTGCCTACAACACCAACTTCCAGTCAAACATTTAGATGGCTCCCTATAAGGCATTATACGGAAGGCGGCATCGTTCGCCAGTTGGATAGCCGGAGGAGGCTCAATTGTTGGGTACAGATTTGGTATAGGATGCCTTGGACAAGGTCAAGATTATTCAGAATCGACTTCGCACTGCTCAGTCTAGGCAGAAAATTTATGCCGACCGTGGAGTTCGTGATGTTGCATTCATGGTTTTACAGAAGGTATTGCTCCGGGTTTCACCCATGGAGGGTGTGATGAGGTTCGGGAAGAAGGGCAAGTTGAGCCCTAAGTACTTAGGACCCTTTGAGATTCTTGAGAGAGTGGGTGAGGTGGCCTACAAGCTCGCATTGCTACCTAGTTTATCAGCAGTCCATCCGGTGTTCCATGTGTCTATGCTCCGGAAGTATCACGCTAATCCGTCCCATATGTTAGATTTCAGCCCAGTCCAATAGGACAAGGATTTGACTTATAAGGAGGAACCGGTGGCTATACTAGCCCGACAAGTTTGGCAGTTGAGGCCTAAGAGTTATCCTTCTGTTCGAGTGTAGTGGAGAGGTCAGCCGATCGACGCAGCCACGTGGGAGTCCGAGTCGGACATGCGGAGTAGATATCCACAACTTTTTACCAGTCCAGGTACTTTTCTATATCCGTTCAATGTTTTGAGCAAACGGACAAGAATTAGTGTTTTGAAGCTCCCGGTGGGTCCGTATTGTGAATTGGGATTTGGGCATTTTCCCAGAATCAAATTCGAAAGCCCCTAACTTAATTTAACGTAATTTGTTGAAAACTAGAAGTTTAAAGGTTTAAAGAATTCCTAAGTTTGACCTTAAGTTGATTTTGTTGCAACTGGGTTCGAATTTCGATTTCGGAACTTGGTATTGGTCTTTTTAGTATTTATGACTTGTCTGCAAAATTTGGTAATGGAGTTGAATTGACATGATTCGGGCGAGCGGTTGAAAAATTGAAAGTTCTTATGTTTCTTTGAAAATTTAATTTGTTTTGGTGTCTGATTCATAGTTCTTGGTGTTATTTTGGTATTTTGATTGCGCGAGCAAGTTCGTATGATCTTATTACACTTGTGTGAATGTTTGGTTTGGAGCCCAATGGGATCGGGTGAGTTTCGGATAGGTTATGAGTGATTTTTAAACTTAAAAGAGTGCTGGTACATCAGGTCTGCAGATCTCGCATTTGCGAGGACCTGATCGCAAATGCGAGGCTCTCAAATGCGAGATCAGGCTTGCATATGCGAAGATTGTAGGGGCTAGTTTAGCTTCGCTTTTGTGAAGTGAAGTCCGTAGATGCGTAGGGGGCAGGTTCGCATTTGCAAACTTTTGAGTCACATTTGTGACTAAAGAAAGACTAAGGCAGACTCACATTTGTGAGCCTATTGTTCGCATTTGCGGAAATATTGAAATTGCATTTGCAATAATATCGTTCCATTTGCGACTTTATCAGGCTCAGTGATTGTGAAGGGTTGATCGCTTTTGCGATCATCGCAATTGCGAACTATGTGTCGCAATTGTGATAACTGTAGCTGGGTAAAAGAGGGGTAATACGGGATTTAGGTCATTTCTTTCAAACTCTCAACCCTAAACACCCTAGAGGCGATTTTTTCAAGAGATTTTCGTCCTAAATTTATTGGTAAGTGACTTTAATCTATTTCTTTTCCATTACCCATTACATTTCATAAGTTTTCAACATCAAATATAAGATTTTCGTGGTAGATACTCGGGATTTGGGCAGAATTAGGGAATTTTGCAAATTTGAAATTTAGACCTCGAATTGAGGTTGAATTTTAAAACTAATTATATAACCGGGCTCGAGGGTGAATGGGTGTACGGGTTTCTGTCCGAATTTTGATTTTGACCAAGCGGGCCCGGTGTTGACTTTGGTTAGCGTTTTCAATAATGATCGATATTGAACCTCTTTCATTAGTGGGTAGTTTCTAAGGCTTATTTTAAATCGTTTGGTTAATAATTTGCTAGATTTGGTTGGTTTGGAGGCTTGTTCAAAAGGCAAGACCGTGGTTGAACTTTGAGTTGATTGCAGAGTGAGGTAAGTGTTGGGTCTTACCTTGATTTGAGGGAATTAGGAACCCTTGAGCTATGCGCTATGTGAATTACATGTGAAGTGGCGTAAATGTGAGGTGATGAGTGTATATACGCCGTCAAATTACTTGTTTCCATGATTTCCCGTATTTCATTAATTACTTTATTCTATGACTTAACTGTTACATTACTTGTTTTCCTGATCTTCACTGCTTCGCATTATGTCTTGTTTCATGCCTTAACTGCTACATGCTTATTTGGCTTCCACGCCATAATTGCTACTTGCCATTTAGCATTTCTTGTATTAAATTGCATATCCCCTTCCTGATTCCATAATTATTTACTACTTCTCTCTATTCATTTCCCTCATATATTTAATTGTCTTATGCTTTGTTGCCGTATAGTTTAGTATTAAATATTGCCCTCATTGAAGAAGTTTCACTTGTACGTATTATTAAAAGTAGATATCGTTGAGTTGGTAAAGTTGAGACATCCGAGTAGTTCGAGTTTCTTTGATTATCATGTTATTCCCCATTGCCGTCATTTGGTCTCTTGATGTATGATTTCTTGTAAATCTTAGTTATTAAGTTACTACTATTAATTGACATTGTTTGGGGAGTAGGTTGCACGTCGCAACGAAAATTGTAAGCTAATGTATTGAAATGTTGGAATAAGGATGGCTATGTCACTGACGGATGGCTATGTCACTGGCAGATGACTATATGATGGGGTCGGGTTCTACGCCACTACGGATAGTTTAAAATTGATATTGTGGGATCGGATTGCACACCGCAACATGTTGATAAAAGTAATAATTGTTTGTGACCGTTGAATTGGCATCGATTGTTGAGACGAGTTATATGACTGGTTATTCGGGACTCTCTGCTAGTTGATTTGAGTTTCGTTGATATGAGTTACCTGCTTTACTTCTATTCCTGTCTTTTTGTTGTTGTTATTCTTATTATTATTATTATTATTATTATTATTATTATTATTATTATTATTATTATTATTATTATTATTATTGCGTACATGTTAATGTAAGTGACCCGCCCTAGCCTCGTCACTACTTCATCGAGGTTAGGCTCGATACTTACAAAGTACATGCGGTCGGTTGTACTCATACTACACTCTGCACTTCTTGTGCAGATACCGGAGTTGGTCCTAGCAGCGTACCGTAGACTTGCTTGGATCCGGCTACCCAGAGGAGACTTGTTGTATAGCTGCGCGACATGCATTCGCGATACCAGATCTGGGGTTGTATTTGAATTTCGTCACTTATTAGCTAATTTATCTTGTTTCAAACTATTCAATTTCATTACTGTCATCGTATTTGAAGTTTGTTAAAAATAGTTAATAAATACATCTAATGTTGGCTTGCCTAGCAAGTGCATGTTAGGCGCTTTCACGGTCCCGAGTATGGAAATTCCGGGTCGTGACAGGAGATGAGCAATCCACTATATAAAGGAGAGTACAACATATCGAGAGAACAACCTCATGAAGAGGCAACCACAAGTGATACGCTAACATTGTCCATAAATTCTCCCCCCTAAAATTGACTTTCAAAGCCCATATGGATGCATTGCGGATACTATTGAATGAAACGAAAGGATCCTCAATTTATAAAAGTCTAAACATCTTTTCCTACAAGAAAAGGGACTAGGCAAATATGGGAGATTTATAACTTCATTCTACAAGAAGAAAAACCCATTTATGGTAAATATATTGTCCTTTCCTTCAAAAGATAGGAGAACCAAATATGGTATGAAAATCATGACAAACACCTAACAATTTTCCCCCATGGCCTGAATCTTCTGACAAAACAAACTTGATCCACCTTCTTCACATAATCTTCAACTGTTTGCATCTCCGAATTTACACTGCAAAGTTTGTCTCAACATGGTAGCAATCTGGTCAAATTTCTAAGAAAAAATTATAATTACCATCAAATAGGTTGTAACTAGAACTAAACTCGCCAAGATGAATCTGTCTTGAACCTCGCTCCGATACCACTTGTTAGGACCAAAATAATCACGTCATGCGGAAGCTAGAAAAGCGTACCTTCAACAATGATAAATCAGATAAGAAAAGAGAAATATACCAAAAGAGACACAAACATTTAACGTGGTTCGATAAATTGACCTACGTCTACAGGCGGAGATGAGCAATCGACTATACAAAAGAGAGTACAACATATCAAGAGAACAACTTCACAAAGAGGCAAACACAAGTTACAAGCTAACACTTGTCCCTAAATTCTCCCCCCTAAAAAGACTCTCAAACCCCATATGCCACATTGTGGATGCTACTGAATGGGAAGAAAGCATCCTTAAGATATAGAATTTCAAATATTTTCCTATAAGAAAAGGGACTAGCAAAATATGAGAGATTTATAATTTCCTTCTACAAGAAGAAAAATCCAATTATGGTAAATATGTTGTTCTTTCCTTCAAGAGATAGGAAAATCAAATATGGCAAAAAAAATAGGACCAACACCTAACAATATTTTCCCATGGCCAAATATTTTTGACAAAACAAACTTGATCCACCTTCTTCACATAACCTTTAACAGGTCGCCTCTCCAAATCTCCACCGCAAAGTTTGTCTCAACATGAGTAGCACTCCAATCGAATTTCTCAAAAAAAAATTATGATTACCGTCAAATAGGTTGCAGCTAGAACTAAACTCACCAAGATGAACCTGTCTTGAAACTTGCTCTGCTACCACTTGTTATGACAGAATAATCAGTTGACATGCAGAAGCTAGCAATGCTACCTTCAATGACAAAAAATAAGACAAAAAAGAGAAATATACCAAAAAAGATACCAACATTTAACGTGGTTCCACCAATTGATCTACGTGCACGGGAGGAGATGAGCAATCCACTATATAAAAGAGAGCACAACATTTTGAGAGAATAACCTCACGAAGAGGAAAACACAAGTGATAGGCTAACACTTGTCCCGAAATTCTCCCCCCCTAAACAAGACACTCAAACCCCATATGGCTACATTGTGGATGCTATTGAATGAAAAGGAAGGATCCTCAATTTAAGGAAGTCCAAACCTTTTCCTACAAGAAAAGGGACTAGCCAAATATGGGAGATTTATAATTTTTGTCTACAAGAAGGAAAACAAATTATGGTAAATATGTTGTCCTTTCCTACAAGAGATAGAAAAACCAAATATGGTATGAAAATCGGGACAAACACCTAACATTTCTCCCCCTTAGCCTGAATTTTCTAACAAAACAAACTTGATACATCTTCTTCACATAACCTTCAACAGGCCGCATCTCCAAATCTCGATCGCAAAGTTTGTCTCAACATAAGTAGCACTCTGGTTAAATTTCTCATATAACAACCATGATTACCATCAAATAGGTTGCGGCTAGAACTAAACCGCCAAGATGAACATGTCTTGAACCTCGCTCTGATACCACTTGTTAGGACCGGAATAATCAGGTGACATGCGGCAGCTAGCAAAGCATTCCTTCAACGACGATAAATCAGACACGAAAAGAGAAATATACAAAGGGAGACACAAATATTTAACATGGTTTGATCAATTGACTTACATCCACGACCGGATATGACCAATCCGATATATAAAAAAGAGTACAATATATCGAGAGAACAACCTCACGAAGAGGCAAACACAAGTGGCAGGCTAACACTTGTCGCGAAACTCTCCCTCCTAAACAAGACTCTCAAACCCCATATGGCTACAATGTGGATGCTACTGAATGTGAAGGAAGGGTCTTCAATTTATAGAATATCAAATCTTTTCTACAATAAAAGGGACTAGCCAAATATGAGATATTTATAATTTTCTTTTACAAGAAGAAAAACCCAATTATGGTAAATATGTTTCCCTTTCCTTCAAGAGATAGGAAAATCAAATATGGTAAGATAATCAGGACAAACACCTAACAATTCTCCCTCTTGGCCTAATTTTTTTTGACAAAACAAGCTTGATCCACCTTCTTCACATAACCTTCTACAGGTCGCATCTCCAAATCTCCACCGCAAAGGTTGTCTCAGCATGAGTAGGAGTCCGGTCAAATTTCTCAGACAAAAATCATGATTACTTTCAAATAGGTTGTGGCTAGAACTAAACCCGCCATGATGAACCTGTCTTGAACCTTCCGTTGATACCACTTGTTAGGATTGAAACAATCAGGTGTCATGCAGAAGATAGCAAAGCATACCTTCAACGATGATAAATTAGACAAGAAAAGAGAAATATACCAAAAGAGACACAAATAACGTGGTTCGGTCATTAACCTATGTCCAAGGGCATAGATGAGCAACCCACTATATAAAAGAGAGTACAACATATCAAGAGAACAACCTCACGAAGAGGCAAATATAAGACAGGTTAACACTTGTCCCGAAATCCCCCCCCCCCCAAACAAGACTGTCAAATCCCATATGTCTACATTATGGATTCTATTGAATGGGAAGGAAGGATCCTCAACTTATAAAAGTCTAAACCTTTTCCTAGAAGAAACGCGACTAGCCAAATATAGGAGATTTATAATTTTCTTCTATAAGAATAAACCCCAATTATGGTAAATATGTTGTCTTCCTTCAAGAGATAGAAAAATCAAATATGGTAAGAAAATATGGGAGATTATTGGGTGTGAGAACAAAGTCCACATTGTTAGCTGAAAAGTTTGGGAGTCAACATATAAGGTGTGAGGATATATTAATGGTGTGAGACCTTTTATGGAAAACCGTGCGGGATAGGCCTAAAGTGGATAATATCACACTATGTTAAGAGTATCTTTGGACCGTTTTAGTCCAACAATTGGTATTAGATCCCAAGTTCAGCGGGACGAGTATGGCCATGGCAGAGTGATGGTGCGAGACTCAGTTTGGAGAGGTGCACAGAAGAAGAAGCTAGTTACGGGCTTCGGTTTCCATAATACTCAAACAATGTGGGTGGCGCACAGTGAATCTCGAGAATTGACTCGTGGATCATTACAATGGGTCAGATGGAACTTAGTTCGAGGGGGAGACCCTTGAATTGTTATAGTGAGCCACACGTGGAACTTAGTTCGAGGGGGAGATTGTTGGGTGTGCGAACAAAGTCCCACATTGGTAGCTGAAAAGATTGGGAGCCTACATATAAGGTGTAGGGATCTCTTAATAGTGTGAGTCCTTTTGTGAAAAATCGTGCAGGCTTGGCCCAAATTGGATAATATCACATCATGTTAAGGGTATCTTTAGGCCGTTTTAGCCTAACAATATGGTGAGCTCCAATGCCACATGAGGTGAGGCACGCATGACTTTCTCTCTGTTAACAAACTAACGAGAGTTTTGGGAAAGACTATAAGCGCACCACTTTACCAAAAATTGTGGACCATTAGTGCTCCACACAAAATAAATAGTAGGACTATTTTGAGCTTAAGTCCAAAGACAGTGGACTATTTTGGGCTTTCTCTCCTTTTAGATTAAAATTTTATCACTACAAGAAATATTGGAATTTTGACGGGGGTTATTAAGGAAAGAAAGTCGGTCGCAATTTCAACGACTTAATCAACGGACAGCGATGAGTAACTATGAGTAACTGATGAAATATAATTTTAAACTTTTTACTATAAAAAAGATTTTCAGACTACTTGTCGAAAACTTCCTGCACCAAAGAACATAAACTTGAACTTTTTATGGCCGGTATCCTATGTTCCATCGTAGATTAGGTAAATTAATTAATTAGCTATTATTTTCTTTTTAATTAAAGCCAATCACCAGGTTCTAATCACCTCAGGTATTGGGGGGGGGGAGGGGTTTGGCGAGACCCCTACCATGTCTATTCTAATAAAAAACGATTACGTGTAATGGAAGGGGACATGGACCTTACCTCCTAAGAAAGTGATCTAAGGGGCAACATAATGAAATATATATCCCGCCTCTCATATCTACAAAAAAGATAAATAAACTCACAAAAAAATTGGCCTTATCATACCTATTTCTAAAACTAGGTAGTTTCCATTTATCCAGCTCGAAAGGTCTTTTTACATTTACCGGAAGTTGCTGGAAGGTGTAGTAAAAGCGACTGTTCCCACTCTTTGCTGCATTTTTGCCAACATATCAGCCTTTTGGTTTGCTTCCCTAAAGTAGTGCGCAATTTTAACTTCGGCATGGTTCATGAGCTTAGTTATGTCTTCAATCAGATTTTTAATATGAAGGTTCTCGGTGTTCCTAGCAATGAGCATGGCTACTAACTGTGAGTCAATCTCCAGATATAAATCATTATACCCCTGATGTATACACCATTGAACTCCTACTTTTGCGGCCATTATTTCTGTGCTATTGTTGGTGTTGCTTTGAACTAGCAAGGAAAAAACCATTATCAGATCACCTTGGGCAGTTCTTACTGTGCCTCCTATTCTAGCTCTTCCCGTATCGTTTAGGAAGCTTCCATCAGTATTGACTTTTGTCCTTCCAATAGGGTTTTTTTTCCAAGTTACTTGATTTACTATTGGAGTCGGTCTCCGAAGATCAACTTTTTCACAAAACACAGCCCATGGACATGTAACTTTGCGTCTGGGGAAGACCATGCTCAAAGCTGCTTCGATAGTCCATCTAACTTGATGCTCCGTTTTTCTCGGCTGAAACTTCTTCTGTTTACCATATCTACATGAGCTCAAGCTCTCCCATATTTCCCAGCTAATTGATAGCGATACTACTTGGAGAATGAGCTTATGTATGTTGTTATTAGGCTTATATACTGCTTGGAGACTCATAATTTTTATTTCTACTTGGACATTCAAGGGCATGACTTAAGGGTCAATGTGGTGAACGTAAAGTGTAAACCTCGGATATAAGGGTTTAAATCTCGATAGAGACAACAAAATTTCTTTTACATAAGTTTTGATGGGCAAAGTTTTATGTTATTTGTACGATGCGAGGTAGTAAGTATTCAATGAAATAGTTGAGATACACACAAGTTTACTAGATTACTACTGCTATTTAGAAAAATCTAGTACCATTCTTGATAAGGCCAATAGCATAAATATTAATGAATCAATATTTTTTTTCATTTAATGGTGTGAACAAAAATTGAATTTAAAGGAAAATAATAAAAAGGAACAGATAACGTTTCATATGAGTAAAAAGGAACAGATAATGTTTCTCTTCCCACCATTTTTTGAAAACTCTTCTAACTGGCCAGCTTTCATGTTTGATGCCCATATGAGCTCCAAACCTATTCCAAAGATGCTTGGCTGCATGTCCCTCAATATGTCACGTCCCAAACTACCCCCTAGACGTAACTGGCACCCAACTAACACCACTCGCCAGACGAACCAATTCTTGTACCCTTAACCTTTTATATAAGCTTGAGAGAAATAGGTACAACTCCAAACGCATTAAATATTACGAAATATGAAATAATTGTTCGACTAAAATCATAATCTATTTATAAATCTAAAGAATACTCTGTAACAACCCGACCGGTTGTTTTGAGCATTTGCATTTCGCTCGCCAGTTCTCGGGCATGACTAGCCCCGTATGATGTATTATGACTCATGTAAATCGTCGGTTTTGGTTTTCAGGTTAATCAAAATAGATATGGAAGAATGGTTCTCAGCTTGAAGCTTTAAATTTGAAAGGTTTGACCATGTTTTGACTTCTTAGTATTTGATATCAGATTTGGGTTTTTATGATTCCGTTGGGCGATTTTGGACTTAGGAGCGCGTCCGGAATAGAATTTGGAGGTCCGTGGTAGATTTAGGCTTGAATTGGAGAAATTGGAAATTTGGCGTTTCCGGCCAGCAGTGGAAATTTTGATATCGGGGTCGGAACGGGATTCCGGAAATTGGAGTAGGTTCGTTGTGTCATTCGTGACGTGTGTGCAAAATTTTAGGTCATTTGGAGGTGATCTGATAGTTTTCGGCGTTGTTTGTGGAATTTGAAAGTTCCTAAGTTCTTAAACTTGAATCCGAAGTTGATTTGGTGTTTTGGTGTTGTTTTGAGTGATTCGAAGGCTCGACTAAATTTTAATGATGTTATGGGAGGTGTTGGTCTATTTGGGTTGAGGTCCCGAGGGCCTCGGGTGTATTTCGGGTGAGGTTTGAGCGAGTCCGGGCATTATCGGAACTCAGGCAATGGTTCTGGTGCTTAAATCTACCGCTGGGGCGGAAAAAGGAGCACTGAGGCGGTCAAGGGAAGAATCTGCAGGTTCGTTGGTCCGGCTTCGTAAGCCTATATCTTTTGATCTACAAGGCATTTTGAGATGTTTCAAAAACGAAAGTTGTAGCCTTTCGTGTCTAGTTTCCTGAAAGGTAAAGAACCAATAATTTGGACATCAATAGAGAAAGTTATGGCCAAAATATTAAGGCCTGTCTGTGCAGCCACCAGAAGCGCGGTCAGCAGTGTATTACCGCGGTCAGCGGTGATTGGAATCCGAGAGGTGTAGTTTAAATACGAGATTTGGGGGTGTTATTTCATATTTTGACCTAGAGAGCTCGGGGTTTGGCGATTTTCCGAGGGATTTTCAAGAAAACCATCGGGGTAAGTGATTCTAACTTAATTTTGGCTAAAATATATGAGTATAACATTAGATTCATCATTTGAGTAGAGATTTGGGATGAAAATTTGGGAAAATTGTGGAACTTCATAAAATGAATTTTTGGGATTTGAAAGCGGATTCGAAGTCGGAATTGAGTAAAACTAGTATGGTTAGTCTCGTAATTGGATGGGTTGTCGGATTTTGTGACTTTGGTCGGATTTCGAGATGTGGGCCCGGGGCCCGGCTTTTGAGTTGACTTTTTTGACTTTTGTTCTTAAGCATAGCATTTTCTTATGGGATTGGTTCCTTTAGCTAGTGTTGATTGTATCGAATTGTTGTGGCTAGATTCGGAGCATCTGAAGGCTTATTTGAGAAGAAAAGGCATCACAGAGTAGGATTTTGGCTTGGTTGAGGTAAGTAACGCTTCATACATGGTTTTGACGGTTCGAAACCCCGAACTATGTGCGATATGATGGTATTGAGGTGACGCACATGCCAAGTGACGGACGTGCACCGTGAGGATTGCGGCCTGGTTCATTCCATGGCATCGCGTAGTAACTCTTTCTTGTTGATATCCGTGTTTCTATCATGTGATTAAGTAGATATGCTATGAGTCATGCTAGACATCCTGTTAGGGCTTTAGCCGATATTGTTGAGACCCGAGTGGTCGTTTCTTGCTGTCATCTCAATACATTCATTGATATTCTGTACTCAGTCTTGTTCATGCATATCATATCATGTCTCAGTCTCAGTTATTATTATTTGGCACATCATATCATTGTTTCGGACTAGTTTCATGGCATCGCGAGCCCGTGTGTGTGAGACTGGAGAGTGATAACTTAGTGAGGCTGAGAGCCTGATTATGAGTGACAGTTATGGGTCGGGTTGCACGCCACAGCGGATTATTGATACATGCCTTCGCTAGCTATGTTATGGAGCTTGGGACGTAGGAGCCCCTCCGGAGTCTGCACACCCACAGTGGGCGCGGCTGGTTATATTAAGGGATGGATCTTCCCTGGACATGGATCTTGTCCGAAGCACTTATGTCTAGAGATGGAACTTCTCCATGAGGCTGGATTGGCCTGTACCTCGGACTGGAGACGGACGGTCTGTGATGTGTATATATTCCGGGATGGATCTTCTCTCGGCCTTGTGAGCCATATACAGTACCGTGTGGTTATGAGGTTATTACTATTATTATCAGGATATAGATCTTCTCCATAGGCTGTATTGGCCTTCCTCAGTAGTGAGTGACTGCTGTCAGAGATATATATGTTACATGATGGATCTTCCCTAGGCCGTATGAGCCATATACAGTACTTAGTGGACGAGCATTGAGATATTGGGCACATGAGGCGCTTGGCATAGTGCATTTCACATAGTATGTGCATTTGGCATGTAGATGTAGCGGAGTTATACTCCTTTACCATATTTCCCTGTTATGAGCTGTTCAATAGACTGAAAGCATGCCTACGTTTCTGTACGATATTTCTGTTATCTTATGAAGAAGTTGAGTTCGTCACTACCTCTTAGTCCATAGTTTGGGCTTGTTACTTACTGAGTTGGTGTACTCACGTTACTCCCTGCACCTTGTGTGATGATTCAGGTATCAATGGTCCCAGTAGCAGCCGTTGATCGAGGTCGCAGGTTGTGGAGTTATTGAGGTATCTGCATGGCATTCGCAGGCCATGGCTCTCCTTCTCATTTCTAGTTGTATTTTTCTGTTGGTTCTTAGACACTTTAATAGACTATGTATTTACCTTAGACGCTCATGATCTCCGTGACACCGTGGTTTTGGGACGATTGTATCGTAATATAAATCTTTCTTTTATGTCTTACATGATTTGTTTTAAAAATGATGAAAAGTTTCCGCAAATGATTTTAAATATTTACACTGTGGTATTGGATTGCGTTGATTTGAGGATGGCCTAGTTCCATGATAAGCGTCATCACGATGGGTTAAGTTATGGATCGTGAAATACTCAAACACTAAACCTCTAACCCGAATTCCATACTAAGACCGTGGAACATCTAATAGAGTAATAGAAGTTTAAGTTACGGGCATGCAAACCCGAAAGAAGAAATAGACATAAGATAGGTAGAGCTGAAACAACGGCCTCCATGAATAATGCAGCGGCTCACCTCAGCAATAGGATCAGCTCTGCGAACTCGTTAGCCAATCGACTCGCCCTTATCAACAGTATCTGCATGGACATGCAGGTAAGGAATGAGTTATACGTACATATAACCCAGTAAGATTCTCGACCCGCCACTCTGAATACCTCTGGAACAAGTGTTAGAAAGTAAAAAAACACAAAGAACACATAAATAATATGCAGAGAAATTCTTTCACCATATAATTATTTTCTAAGGTCCAAACAATTATTCAACAACAACATTATAAATATCACAATACAATCTACACTAAGGACTTGTCATTAGCGGCAGTGTAGGAGATTAACCAAACAGCCCAACGAGTCCACGACAACATTCACAATGCCCCAAATATATTTATGCGGCATACACAATGCCCCAAATCTATCACGTGGCATACAGAATGCCCAAACATATCACGGCGCCATACACAATGCCCCAAATATATTACGGCAGCGAAGAAATAATTTCTAACGCCCCAACGCCATAGCACGAGGCTATGCCACATCACACCACATCACAAATCACTTATTAAATAATTTTAGCTTTTCACAAGATAATATATATTGCGGCTAGCCAAAGACCACCGATTCTGCCAAGCGCACGCTCGTCCCAACACATGGACCAGGCAGACAAAACATACTTTCAAAACGATATTTCGAAAAGCAAGTACCAAAGCTTAAAGTCTCACTTACCTCGCTAACGAGAAGTTCCCCAACCTTACGACGTCTAGAACACAAACCAAACGGCCTCCAATGACCTCAATCTATCCAAAATATTAATTACCAACGTCAATTTCAGGCCTAATTTCAATCTCCTTAACTTTCAGGCATAAAGTTAAATCTTAATATTTTACACCTTAATAAAATACATTGCCTAATATACCAATCTAGATCAATAGTCACTATCAGTTTCTCTTAACTAGTACTTCGCGTCCACCGATAATAACCACAAAATAAACGTCATAATATATATATATCTATACATAAAGAATAAAAGTCTGAATCATAGCTTTCCACTTAAAGAGCAATTACGTTTCCAGAAGCAGTAGATACAAACCTTTAGAATTTTTAATCTTTTCTCTAATTTTACATGCAACTCGTCCATATCATTACTTTGCTTTCAATAATTAATTATTATACTAGATACACTAAATTCAAAATGCATGCTAAACTAAATTTTCATACCTTAAAGTATGGAACTATTGAAATTGTAAGACCATCACGTGATGCTCTATTGTGCCGTCACTATCCTTAGCCTCTTTTATCTATTTTTTTATTTTATTCCAGAACAAAGAAATAATTTGCCTTATTTATTAATTCTCTAGGTCACCTCACTTGGCCAATAAAAGAATACCGGGTCTGGCCCACTTCTAAACTTATAAATAATAACTAAGATTACTTATTTTAATTTCTTACTTTGTAATATGACATAGGCCCAGTAGCTACTTATTTAATATATACTACACTATCCTACATATAATATTTTTGTTTTCATTAACTTAATACTTGGCGAAATAGCTACAACCTAAATTAATTCTATAGTTTGACAATTAATAAGTATATAAAAGAAAATTGTGTTATTACATTCCCCTCCACTAAGAAGAACATTTGCCCTCGAATGTTAAGCAAGCTATACCGTAGAAAATAGAGATATGAATACTTCATCGTTACGGACATCTTGTCTTTTCATATCACACTACATACGCCCCATGTAACTCTTTTGAAAACTTATTAACAACCACAACTATCCCAAGAGTCAGAACCTCTACTAGTGTTTAAACTCATAGTTAAATATGTTAGAACACTTTCTATTCATTTCATGTAAAACATTCATATAAGAAACTTTCTCGCACATCTGAATCGTGGATACCCTTTAATGTTTTTATAAGACCACGAGAAACAATAAATTTAGTATCTTTTACCTAACAATTGTGGATCACATAGCAGGATACCAATCGGTCTGTGCACCTAATCACATTAAAGTCAGACATCTACGATATACTAGTAGAGCTACTAGATGTCCCTTCCCTGAACAAATACCACAACTTTTCTATGTACTCTATCGACAAATATCGTCTCCCCACTAGGATCGTCGCCACGTATGGCACATTAAGAGATTCGATTCCCGTTCTAAATTTAAAGCTAAAGATAAGGACACATACGAATATCATATGGACAGTAATAATACCTGTGACTACCATATTAGAAGCATTAGCGTCCTCTCTGGTCATTGCATAGAATTTCGGTGGTCCACCCGCTTCATGAATACCTTGTGCACCTTGTCTATTATGTCCACGGGAACCTTGTGGAGCGACTCTAGCTGGTTGAGTCCGGGTCTGCGTAACTATAGCAGTTGTTTGTGGCTGTATAGCACCCTGACTATTACTAAAATTACCATTTCGGGCAATATTTAGCGATATGTCCTTTTTCACCACAAGTAAAACAAGCACCAGCAATACCAAAGCAACGTCTATAGTGGTTCCTACCGCATGCATTACATCTCGGATACTGTCTAAATTAAAATGATCTGTTATCCTTCTCCTACGTCTGGTTATGACCTTGCATTACTGAAAACGTACTGCCAGAAGACTGCACCACTAACTCTGACTGAGTAGGCATGAATTGCCCATGGCTAAAACCATTCTTGCCCCCAGATGGAGCTCCACTAAACCGCCTACGCTACGAGCCCTTTTACTTTCTCGCTCGGTCCTGTCCCTCTCTTGATAAGACTCATAACGGAGAGCCTTATCCACTACCTCTTCGTACGAACCACCTCGAACATCCCTAACCACAGGACCCCGATAACGATGCTCAAGCCCATCCACGAACCTCCTCACCTTCTCATTCTCATCTGCAACTAGAAAAGGTGCATAAATGGCTAAGTCCGTGAACTTAGCCTCATACTCCATAACTGTCATACTGCCCTGGCGCAGTTGCTCGATCTGACGTCTCATGTCATCTCCCTTGCTTAGTGGAATGAACCTATCCATAAACATAGCTGAAAACTCTGACCAAGTAATAGGTGGCAACCCTGCTCGTCTACCTCTCTGAACTGAATTCCACCATGACTCTGCAGGTCCTGAAAATAGAAAAATGGCAAATTCCACCCCTCGAGTCTCCTTCAGCCCCAAGTTGATAGTATCTTTTCACAATGCTGAATGAACTTTTGGGCACAATAGAAGCCTATGTAGCATCAAACTCCGGTGGCTTAAGATCTATGAAATTTATAAGATCCTTAGACTGCCCTATATTTGCAACTGGCTGAATGACCTGCTGAGGGGCCAACTGAGGAGCTGCAACATTCAGCTGAACTTGTGCTTGCGCATGCGAAGTAGCTTGGGGAGCTGGATGTCCACCCTGAGTAGGCACTAATGCCTCTAACACATTCAACAACCTTACTACTGCGTCTGCAGGTAAGGTAACGGTAGGCACAACATCTGGCACTGGTGGTGGAGTATCATCAACAACTTGTTCTTGCACTTGTTCTGGTATAGTAGCTTGGGGTTGACCCGTGTTTACAACTTCAGGCTGAGGGGTGCCTTCTGCTCTGAGATCTAGTCTGATGAACCCCAACTCAACCACCAACTTGGGTAGTACCACGTCCAGCAGATGAAGGGATTCGTGTCCTAGCCATCTGCGAAAGAAATACTCCAAAGTCAAACTCAAGTTGTCTCAACACACGATCAAGGTATGAAATAAGGAAAAATATCCTAAATGCTTAGTAGCCTCTAGATCATAAGTATGGGCACCAACATACCCATGAGCAACTCTACTAAGCTCTGATACCAACTTTGTCACGTCCCAAACTACCTCCTAGACGTGACCGACACCCAACTAACACCACTTGCCAGACGAACCAATTCTTGTACCCTTAACCTTTTATATAAGCTTGAGAGAAACACGTACAAGCCCAAACGCATTAAACATTACTAAATATGAAATAACTATTCGGCTAAAATCATAATTTATTTATAAATCTAAAGAATACTCAAACACTAAATCCCTAACCCAAATTCCATACTAAGACCGTGGAGCATCTAATAGAGTAATAGAAGTTTAAGTTACGGGCATGCAAACGCGAAAGAAGTAATAGACATAAGATAGGTAGAGCTGAAACAACGACCTCCACGAATAATGCGGCGGCTCACCTAAGCATACACCTGCCACTCTGAATACCTCTGGAACAAGTGTTAGAAAGTAAAAACACACAAAGAACACAGAAATAATATGCACAGAAATTCTTTCACCATATAATTTCTTTCTAAGGTCCAAACAATTATTCAACAACAACATAATAAATATCTCAATACAATTTACACTAGGGACTTGTTATTAGCGCCAGTGCAGGAGATTAACCAAACACCTCAACAAGTCCACGACAACATACACAATGCCCCAAATATATTATGGCGGCATACACAATGCCCCAAATATATCACGACGGCATACACAATGCCCCATACATATCACGGCGGCATACACAATGCCCCAAATATATTACGGTGGCGAAGAAATAATTTCTAACGCCCCGACGCTATAGCACGAGGCTACGCCACATCACACCACATCACAAATCACTTATTAAATAATTTTAGCTTTTTAGAAAATAATGTATATTTGCGGCTGGCCAAGACCACCGATCTGCCAAGCGCACGCTCGTTCCAACAAATAGACCAGGCAGACAAAACATACTTTCAAAACGAGTTTTAGAAAAGCAAGTACCAAAGCTTAAAGTCTCACTTACCTTGCTAATGAGAAGTTCCTCAATCTATCCAAAATATTAATTAGCAATGTCAATTTCAGGCCTAATTTCAATCTCCTTAACTTTCAGACATAGAGTTAAATCTTAATATTTCACACCTTAATAAAATACACAACCCAATATACCAATCTAGATCAATAGTCACTATTAGTTTCTCTTAACTAGTACCTCGTGTCCACTGATAATAACCACAAAATAACCGTCATAATATAGATATCTATACATAAAGAATTAAAGTCTGAATCATGGCTTTGCACTTAAAGAGCAATTACATTTCCAGAAGCAGTAGATATAAGCCTTTAGAATTTTTAATCTTTTCTCTAATTCTACATGCAACTCGTCCATATCATTACTTTGCTTTCAATAATTAATTATTGTACTAGATACAATAAATTCAAAATGCATGCTAAACTAAATTTTCATACCTTAAAGTCTGGAACTATTGAAATTGTAAGACCTTCACGTGATGCTCTATTGCGCCGTCACTATCCCTAACCTCTTCTATCTATCTTTTTTTGTTCCAGAACAAAGAAATAATTCGCCTTATTTATTAATTCTCTAGGTCACCTCACTTAGCCAATAAAAAATAATACCGGGTCTGCCCACTTCTAAACTTATAAATAATAACTAAGATTACTTGTTTCAATTTCTTAATTTGTAATATGACATAGGCCCACTAGCTACTTATTTAATATACTATACTATCCCACATATAATAATTTTTTTTCATTAACTTAATACTTGGAGAAATTGCTACAAAGTAAATTAATTCTATAGTTTTACAATTAATAAGTAAATAAAAGAAAATTGGGTTATTACACAATAAAGGCATGTTGAATGGTGTCCTCTCTAGGACTCTGACAGTACCTGTACCTAAAAACAATTTGAGAATTTAACAATAATTTCATCAAAAGGAAGCTTACCGAGGTACAATCTCTAAGCTAGGAATGAGATTTTGAAGGGTATGTAATTAAGCCATATCTTGTTCAAGGCTTCATTCTTCTGCTTCTTGCTCTTGTTAAGCTGCCAAGCACTCTTGATTGTGTAGTGGCCATTTGACTCAACATCCAAAATGGTATGTCTTCCTTGTTTGGATCTCCTAGAGCAATGTCACCGATTTGTAGAGCTGTGTGTCCATCAAGCGTATTAGTCAGTTTCATCATATCCCAGCCCTCCTCTTTCATGAATTCCCTATCATTGCTTACTTTTTATTCTATGAGGAAACAAGTCTGCTAAAGCACCATTAACTGAGCAGTTATTATACCAAAAGCTACAAGTGCCTTTGTTAACTTTCCAACATAGTTTACTCCCCAATTTTGTCCTTATTTGGGTCATATGTTTCCAGGCATGCGAATTACCTGATGTCCACTTTTTAGCCACATTATGAGATCTAATGCAGTATTTAGATCAAAGAAAGAAATCAATAGTTCTAAATCTCCACCATCTTTTCATGGCAAGAGTGTTACTGATATCTTCCATGGACCTAACACCAACTCATCCCTCCTCCTAAGGGAAGCAAAGAATCCTCCAGGCGCTCCAATGCTACTTTCTCTTATCCCTCGAAGAACCCCAGAAAAATTTAGCAAAATATTTCTCAATCAATTTTAGAGTGCCCTTTGGAGGACTTATAGCAGATAGAGTATAGATAGTGAGGGATTGAAGGACACCTTTTACGAGGACCATACGCCCCCCACAGGTTAATAGCTTGCCTTGCCACCCATTCAGTCTCTTAGCAATTTTATCAACCATGGGATCAAAATAGGGAAGTTTCTTTATTCCCACATATAAAGGGCATCCTATTGATTCTGCGAGCTCTTACTTTGGGATCAGTGTGGAAGAAACTTTTTTGTTTATTGACTTTTTGCCCTGAAACTTTCTCATACATGCTAATCTACTTCATAATCAATCTTATAGACTTATTATTTCCCCCATTGAAAATTACTATATCATCCGTGTAGGCAAGGTGATTGACTTGGGGACCCCTTTGGTTCTTGTAAAAAGGGGTGAAATCAGGATTGGAGTGTAGCTCGTTGAGAGATCTAGATAGAACTTTTGCAGCAACGATGAACAAGGATGGAGACAAAGGGTTTCCTT